>NC_089795.1:7507092-7509592 GCF_040412425.1 Macrobrachium rosenbergii | reverse complement strand
TTAAGCTACAAACGTCATTTAATATCCAATTCACTCTACCTCGGAAATAATATATTTTCATATATGTTACCGAAGGGGAATTTTTTAGTTGATAATAAGTTCAACGTCCCGTGGGCTTGAACCAGCGAAGGACAAGAACTCAGGACTGCAGTGACGCCTTAACCCACAAGGCCAACAAGTGAGGTATAAGTTGTTACTGACCCTCGCCTACAAATCACCGTCGAACTCGGGTATTTGTATTTATAATCGGTATCAGCCCACCTCTACCATGCTAACCATGTAGTGCGTTTGTCACATGTAGCCATATTATGAATGAAATTTTATCACATCACCGTGATCAAACGTCCTTTAATATCCAATTCGCTCTACCTCAGAAATAATATATTTTCATATATGTTACCGAAGGGGAATTTTTTAGTTGATAATAAGTTCGTTGTCCTGTGGGCTCGAACTAGCGAAGGACGAGAACTCAAGACTACAGTGACGCTTTAACCCACGAGGTCAACAAGTGAGGTATGAGTTGTTATCGACCCTCACCTACAAATCACCGTCGAACTTGGGTATTTGTATTTAGAATCGGTATCAGCCCAACTCTGCCATGCTAACCATGTAGTGCGTTTGTCGTACGTAGCCATATATTATTTCTGAGGTAGAGCGAATTGGATATTAAAGGACGTTTGTAGCTTAATGCTTGTATATGAATCACGGTGATGTGATAAAATTTCATTCATAATACCTCACTTGTTGGCCTTGTGGGTTAAGGCGTCACTGTAGTCCTGAGTTCTTGTCCTTCGCTGGTTCAAGCCCACGGGACGGCGAACTTATTATCAACTAAAAAATTCCCCTTCGGTAACATATATGAAAACATATTATTTCCGAGGCAGAGCGAATTGGATATTAAAGGACGTTTGAAGCTTAATGCTTGTATATGAATCACGGTGATGTGATAAAATTTCATTCATAATATGGCTACGTGCGACAAAAGCACTACATGGTTAGCATGGCAGAGGTGGGCTGATGACGATTCTAAATACAAATACCCGAGTTTGACTGTGATTTGTAGGTGAGGGTCGGTAACAACTTATACCTTACTTGTTGGCCTTGTGGGTTAAGGCGTCACTGTAGTCCTGAGTTCTTGTCCTTTGCTGGTTAGAGCCCACGGGACGACGAACTTATTATCAACTAAAAAATTCCCCTTCGGTAACATATGAAAATATATTATTTCCGAGGTAGAGTGTATTGATATTAAAGGACGTTTGTAGTTTAATGCTTGCATATGAGTCACAGTGACGTGATAAAATTTCACACACACACATATATATATATATATATATATATATATATATATATATATATATATATATATATATATATATATATATATATATATATATATATATATATATATATATATATATATATATATATATATATATATATGTATATATATATATATATATATAGGATGAAGCAGATAAAGGGCAGGAACACGATGCAATACACATTTTGTTTTAATCCTACGTTTCGTGAGAACATCGCCACATCTTCAGGGATTTTATACAAAATAAAATATCATATGTTAACATAAAATAAGAGCTGATTATAACATCCAATAGCTGAAAAAAGCTAAAACAATTTTAATGGTGAAATTTCAACTTGATTAAAACTGAGACTAGGGGTACAAAAAAAATTATATAAAAACGAAACGAAAATTTAAATATCTCGGCAAAATTATATATAAATAAAAAGAACGACAACACATACAATAAAAAGCAAAAACATACACTCATAAAACTACTCTAAACAACCATTCCTCTGCTTTCCCGTTTTTTTTAGCCTAAATTTTCTGTCAGTCTTTGTACCGCTTGACGTTGTTTACTTTTAGTGTGTTTTTATCTTTGATGCTGAAAGGTTGGTTGTGTGTAGCTGTCTTCAGCTGTAGTATTATGAGTGTATAATTTTTGCTTCTTATTGTATGTGTTTGCGTTCTTTTTATGTATATATAATTTTGCCGAGATTTTTAAATGTTCGTTTCGTTTTTATATAATTTTTTTTTGTACCTCTAGTCTCAGATTTAATCAAGTGTGCATGTAATTTAAGTCTGTAAGTTGTAATTTTACCATTTTTTTCAATTATTGGATCTTATATTCAGCTCTTATTTTATGTTAACATATTTTATTTTGTAGAAAATCCCTGAAGATGTGGTGACGTTGTCACGAAACGTAGGATTAAAACAAAATGCGTATCGCATCGTATTCCTGCTCTTTATCTGCTATCATATATATATATATATATATATATATATATATATATATATATATATATATATATATATATATATATATATATATATATATATATACACACACATACACACTCACACACACACACACACACACACACACACACATATATATATATATATATATATATATATATATATATATATATATATATATATATATATATATATATATATATATAAACTTTGAATGACAGT
>NC_089795.1:7497092-7502092 GCF_040412425.1 Macrobrachium rosenbergii | reverse complement strand
GAGAGGCTCTAGTGCCGACATACTTGCAGACTTACAGTAGCTACAAAGTATAGTTCAGATTATGCATACATATACCTGTCAAATTCAGATGAATTTTACCAGAGCTGACTAGACCCATTTGCACCACTGTATCATAGTATTTTAGTAGTTGCTTTTTAGGCTGAAATTGTTTATATAAACAGAGCCTGCCGTAACTTTAACAGATATATCTGCATTTTCAATAAGCATAGGGACATATAATCTTTTCGAATTTTTCACATATTTTTTGGATATGCTTATCACTACAAGACCTTTATGTAAACCGGGAGTAAAAATTGTAATTTCCACCTTTTGTTATCATAAAACAGTCTAACATGAATAGTAATTCAATATCTCATTTCTTCATGAGGCTCGCTTGAAGAATTTCTTCTTAAATGAGAGATGCGAGGAGGAATATGTTAAGCTAAAGAACTTGGAGAGCAAAGTGGGAAAAGCCCAGTGGGATTGGATGAAAAGGTGAAGGCAGTCGAGCAGGCACACTGTTGGCGGTAACGCCCTAAATTTTTTATTAAATGAACTGGTGTTTGTTTATTTCTTATCATTTGTATTTAGTGATTTCGGTGTTATTAGTAAATCAAAAGGCAGTAACTACAGAAATCATAAAGAAATATAATGGGACTTTTATTTTGCAACCTTCATCCACTGTTCATTTCAGGAAAAGAGGAAAATGCGTTTCAAAACCAGAATGTAATTCATCATAGGGATCAGCGAGTATCACATTCATTCCATTAACACTGAAAAATGGCTCAGAAACGGTGAGGGAGATTGGGTTGAGATAGGTTGCATATTTACTACCATATTTCATACTTCCCATTCCCTGTACTTCTGTCATTATATATATATATATATATATATATATATATATATATATATATATATATATATATATATATATATATATATATATATATATATATATATATATATATATATATATATATATACATACAAATATATATATATGTATATATTTTTTTTTCAGTGAGTCTTTCCCACACCTAAATTTTACCTAGTGAATTATGGACGAATCCCCTGTGCAAAAAAAAATTTGCAACATTAAACCCTTCATATACCTTCACAGAAGGCTCACCAGCCACTTGTCAAACCCTTACACACTCAAACACACACACATACACACACAAAACACACGCACACACGCACTTTCACACCAAACTATTCCCCTCTATTGAGCATAGACAGTCACACTTTCTGCATGTTAAGGCCCTTTATATCAGCACCTCTTTAAGGACATCTATCCAGTCTTTCTAGGTCTTCCTAACATCTCCCAAACACTTCTGAAATTGTCCCTTTTACCAGCATATTATATCCTTTCGTATTATCACTTGTCCAAATCATCTCATAATAGTCTGATGGCTATGCTAACATTCCACCACTTCTGACTATTAGTATTCCATTCTTGCAATTGGTTTTCTGTCTAGTATACTACGCAATATAACCTCCAGTCACGGACCAGCCTTTATCTTCAAGATCTGGACCACCATTGTCAAGAATCCACTTCACCACCACCAATAACCCTGCCGCCAACAGCATAGCAGAAAGAACCCATCACTCCCTCAAGGCTTCCTTATTGCCAGATGCCTGGCCTGTGCTGGAAGCCACATCTGCTTGGGTCCTCCTTGTCCTCAAACCAATCCAGATGAAAAATTCAATGGCTTATTCGCTGGAAATATATTCAGGAAAATAATCTGTGGTCCAGGATGAGTTGTTCCTCCTCCAAACATAATCCTAAACTGACGTCCAACTCGAACAAGAGATCTCAAGATTTTGCAAGGTTGTCGGGAGGTGCTACCTTTAAGTAAAATCTTACTGGGTTATGAAGAAGCAGTACTCACTGAGAAACCTCCAGATGTGACTCTGTGTACTACACAATGACACCCACAAGACTCCACCAACGGTCAAATATAGTGGCTCTTACCTCGTCCTCATATGCTAAAAAAAATAAATAAATAAAACACCAACTACACGGACAGCAGGACTCGATCTCCACTGATATACTGAGACATTTACCTGGGGGTCGATTGACCACGCCCATCACTGTCCACGATTGGATATCAAACCCAGTCTCCACAAAAACATTGTCTGTAACAAAATTATCTATTGTAAATTGCAGTCTAGTACCTTATCAGCACTCTGAGAGGCATTTACATAGTAAAGATTGGGAACAGTAACATATTAATGTCTTTTATCTGCAAATGTTAATGTAAAATTCAGTTTAATTTTTACAGTATTCTATTCTATGGCAACCTAGCACCTTATCATCACTCTGAAAGGCATCTGCCTAGCAAGGAAGCGGAACAGTAACATATTTTACAACTCCAGTATTCATTAAAACATACATACAAACAGTATATAGCATTTGTAACTTATTTATATTAAGATATACAGTCATCTCTACTAACTTGCATATTATCATATAGTATGCCGCAATGTAGTTTAGCTGCCAGCTACCATAGTTAATCAAGAAGCTAACTCGCTGTCACGTGGTTATCTGTCACTAAACGATTTACGTGTAAGCAATTTTCCGTCAGTGTGCCTGCCCGGTCAAATTCTGGGAATGAAGTAAGTCTCGCCCCGAACTCCTGTCTCTTTCCGTCACAACAATACTTGAAAAGGATCAGAAATTGTACCTCCATTATTAATAAAAACGGTGATTCAAAGTATCAGGACGGGGAAAAATTCTGCGAGAAACCAATCTCGTTCATTATTTAACCAGTATTGCTTTTCTTTTAACTCTTCTCTCTCGACTTTTCCTCTAATCTGTCGCCTCATTTCCTTTTAAATTGTTCCTTTCATAACTCAGTCTCTTCTCTCACTTCTCATTTCATTCCCTTTTATATTTATTTATTCTCCTTATTTTTCTCATTGATATTCTATGATTAGTCTTTGCTTCTTTCTTTCTCTGGATCCAGTCTCGTCTCCTCTTCCTCGATTCTTTGAAATGATTTCTTTTGTACAGATTTTCTAATTCTTAAATGCCTTATTCTTTTCTCTTTCGTCAGTTTTTCTTATTCTTTTCATTTTCTTCTGCTTATCCTTCTTCATCATTCTTATTTACTCCTTTTTTAATATACCACATATCGTTTCATTGCCTTTTCTCTTCTCATTTTTTCTTCTCCCGATTCTTTTATAGCTTTTTTTTCTCGCTCATTTTATATTCATTATAGTTGTTCACTACAGACATAACTCTGCTATCTCCATTCATTGAATAATAATTCCTTCAGTTTTATTCCATTCTTTGCTGATATATTTCCAAAACTCTCTTTTCCATGTTCTGACAAACCTCTTATGGGATTTGGAGAATCTTGACAGATGTATTGAAAACTCTCTGCCACTGTTTTACACAAGATTCAAGAGTCTGTAATTCTATTTCTTCCTCTGGATACTTAGGTTAATATTTATGGCAATAAAATTTCTCGTTATATTCTTTTTCTTTTAGTATCTGCTTCTCGCGTACATATATTTTTCTCAGATAGAAAATTATCATATTTCTCGTGTTTTATATTTCTTATCCTTTGAGTATCATATTTTCATATTCCCTTATGAATAGATTAAATTATTTTTCAAGTGGTAAATTTTTTATCGTATAATTTCATAACTTTCGTAAGGTGCTCAGTAATTATGTTCTCTAATTATCCCATATTTTAAGTAAGGTCTCTGCTAACTAACTCGTCTGCACCTCTTTGCTTCGCCGTCATCGATTCTGCTAATTATATGAACGTCATTTCTTTTCGTCTATGAGTTGCTCAGCATTCTTTCGTTTTCTGACAGTCACTGAATTGCATTACCCTTTTATCTCATTCCCCTCATCTTTAATTATGTAAGTTTCAAGACCCACACAATGTAATTATCTCCGCAGCAATTACCTGATTATTCTTCCCCAATCATCTCAAATGAACCTGATTATGGGAAGGGGATCACTTACCAAGCTCAATGACAGATAATTACGCTGGGTGATTAATTATCTCGGTAATAATGAAAGACGCGAAAGACATTTGCTCATGACAGCATGCATTTATCAGCTCAGCTGTTTATTCATTAGTTTCCTCTTCTTGTTGCCGTGGCTTAGTAACCTTCAGGGAAATTTATCATCTCTGGGCTTTTAGCATAAATATTTTCTCACGGTCTGTTCACGTACTCTTATATACAATTTTTTATAAGTTTGTTAACGGTTAATCTTTCAAGTCCTTTCTTTAGGGTTGAACATTTGTAATATCTCATAGTTATCAATAAATTTCTATTTTGTATTTACATATACTTTTATTCCGCGGAATGATTCAGCACTGAGTGTTGCGCGGTTGCTGCTACTTGTCCATTTTCCTGTATTGCTCTGTGGATAATTCAGATAGAAGGCGCGACGTACAATGGCTTTATTTCAGATATGATCAAAGTCAAGCTCGGGACCTTGAGGTGTTCGTTTCGTAGCAAGAGGGCGTCAGATCAGGTTTAAGAAGTCCCGTTCATTGCAAACCAAACACTGTGTTAAACTGAATCCTTTAACCAGATCGACATGCAAAATTTCACAAATCCGCCGTGATAAAGAATTATTGTTCAAGACATAATTAATCCTGTGGAGATCCGAATTACTCGTAAGTGATATGGATAATTATTCATCGATCTTTCGGTGGACACTAACAGTCTGAGTGCGAATAATAGGCTGACTACCATTTTGACAAAACTTGCTACGGCTGATCTGTCTTCTTTGGCGTGGAATAATTCAATCTGAGGCTAAATCAGATTGCTCTTTCAACGTACTGCACTTAAATTTTTCAGATCAAACACTATGTTCCGTTGCTAGGCGAAAATTCCGTTTTTCTTCCAACTTTTTATATTTGATTTAAACGTCAATTATGTTCCCGGCCAGGCCGTATAGGCCTACCACTTTTAACTTTCAGGAAACTGTTCACATTTCCATATATGTTGTTTCCTTGTCATCACGGCTA
>NC_089795.1:7479592-7494592 GCF_040412425.1 Macrobrachium rosenbergii | reverse complement strand
CAGCCTGTTAAGCCGATATTATTTAGGATCTCTTTTAAATCTCCTTCAAACATTTTGTAGAAGATGGGGTAAAAAATGTACAGACCCGGGCTAAAATTAATGTTCTTTTCGTTTGTCATCTGTGTTAATGTGGAGTCGATGATATTTTGGCAATAACATTTTTACAGTTCATAATTATACTACTATGGAACCAGTCAGTTCTATAGGAATTCTCATTTCGGTGAACAAAAAGAATAACTCTTTCGCCCGTCAGGGTAGAATATTTATGTTGATTTATTCTGACGTTTATCCCTTACTTACACAGCCCAGATAAAACGAATTGCAGTTCACGCGTAGCATCTTGTAATCAGTGTTGTTATGTGGTGAGTACAACATCTTAATAGCATTTTTTATGCAGTGTTATTTTATGAAAAGATTACATACATTCATATTGAATATTATGAACAAGATTTGATGAAGTCAAAACCGATGAAGTAGACAAAACATAGGTGTCTTTAAGTAATTCTGGCTTCTTATCACTTTCATCAAAAATGACTTCAAAGCTTTATTGCAGCAAGTATCCAAAATGTGAGTTCTGACCGCACATATACTTGTCTGTCTTCCTAACAGTCAGTAGTTCGTTTTCCAGGAATTCAGGATTGACAACATTTGATGCTCGCAGGAACACGAAGAGAAATTTTTATAAGGAATTCGGGACTGACAACATTTGATGCTCGCAGGAACACGAAGAGAAATTTTTATAGTCATATAATGACCAGAAAATAATATACACAATTTAAATTATTTCTTGTTTTTCTATGAATACTAAATTTACATTGAAATTTTGACTTCTGGTAACAATGTCTAAAAATGCCCTGAAAATAACATACGTAATTTAAATTAATTGTTGTTTTTCTCTACATATTAAATGTACATTGAAATTATTCACGTCTGGTAAGAAAGTCTACATAGGCAAGCAACCATCTTGTTCATCCAGTTTCTCTAAAAGGTTATTTACATCTATATCTTTCGCCGTAACATCATGTCCGTACCGAAACCATGGTACAAGTATCTGAAAAACCTTAAAAATAAAAAGTTTCTCAAAAAGACTCCGTATATAAATTTGAGAGAACTGGTGATAGAGGATGACCCACTGCCTTGCCACCAAATGTTTGTCCATAGAATTTTCCATGAAAAAAGTTCGTCATATCTTTTTATTTACTAACTTCTTTGCTAGTTTCTTCTCACAAAGATTCAACTGATAGAAGCAAGATTGCATTATTTCTGTTGCTTCTCTCTCTTTGTCTGCCTCGGAATTCATAGAGCTGCCCACGTTTTGGTTAAAGTCTGTAGACGGTGTTTACAAACATTTGTAAACATTTCTTCACGACTTTACCCTTTTCACCTGAAAGACAGTAGATATTGCTGGCTGGTGTTCTAACATCAAATATTGAAACGCTATTAATTAATAATAATATTACTAATCATTCCCCTCATTTTTCTTCATTGCTTATTAATTTTTATTTCTACCTGTTAGCAATATTTTTCTTATTTAATGTTCTATGTTTCTCTCTTCTATTTGCATGTGATACGTTTTTCAGTCTTAAATAATCAGGAACAATTATTAGAACGCTTTTAAACATTTCATAAAAGACAAATGTTAATTGGTTCAAAACTTGAAAATGAGCTGCAAAGGTTTCATTCAGAAAGATTTAAAAAAACAAATCTGAAAAAATTCTTTGAATGAAAAATTTTTGCAAAAATAAATTTCTAAATAGCAACTTTAATTCAAATACCTTAAAACAAACAAAGGAAATAAATCAAAGTGTATATATAAATATATAAAAAATAAATTTCTAAATATATATATATATATATATATACATACATATATATATATATATATATATATATATATATATATATATATATATATATATATATATATATATATATATATATATATATATATATATATATATATATATATATATATATATATATATATATATATATATATATAAAGATATAGAGAGAGAGAGAGAGAGAGAGAGAGAGAGAGAAGAGAGAAGGTTTTCGTAAGTATCCGCCGATATGATTGCTTCCTCAGCTTCTTTTTCCACCCGAAACCCTGACACCAGCTCCAAGAGAACACGGGGCAACTGAAACGGGGAATGTAGGACAGCTGGAACAAGTGGCATTTTTAGGAGATATGTATTACTAGGCACTTTCATCGATTCAAGCCTTTTGCTCACCATTCCGGAAATGGCTACAGCGTTTCACTGTCACACGCACTCACACGCATCTCATTTAGAAAATGAGGCAGATGAGATAGGAGAGTTCTTTGCAAAGGTGCATTTCTTGCCGAAAATCTGAAGATAACTGATGAGACGAATTTAAAACTTGACGCCTTTGGGCGTAGAAAAATATCGAAATGTCAAGACGGACATTCTGCTAGTAAATCATCAGCTTCACCATTATTATTAAAACTAAAGTTGTTATTGTTCCCAGTGACGTTTTTGATGGGGAGATAGTCTCTGATGGTATTATATGCACAGTTTTCCGAATTATTTAGTTTTCTATTTCCATGACCCTTTCATATTATGCTTATTTTTTAATAACCTGATATTCTAATTATTAAAAATCTATTTATGCCTATTTTTCTCGTAACAACTTTCCCATTTCCTTTACACTATCTCGCTCTTTTTCCCTATGGTATTGGAATATTAACTGCTGCGTTTTTCTGTCAGTGCTTTTAAGTTTTTCAGCAATATAGTTTAATACTAGAGAACCCGTGTCACATTTGATATGAAACTTTATTACAGATAGAAAGTTTTTCAGCAATATAATTTAATACTAGACAACCCGTGTCACATTTGATATGAAACTGTATTACTGATGGAAAGTTTCTCAGCAATATTTAAAACGAGACAACCCGTGCCACATTTGATGTGAAACTGTGCCACTGATAGAAAACCTCGAGCGTCTGGGGATTAAAGCCTTTAATAATACCGAAATCTGAAATGCTGCTTTCTAGGTCATCCTCCTA
Organism: Macrobrachium rosenbergii; assembly: GCF_040412425.1. Classification (NCBI taxonomy): domain Eukaryota; kingdom Metazoa; phylum Arthropoda; class Malacostraca; order Decapoda; family Palaemonidae; genus Macrobrachium; species Macrobrachium rosenbergii. The sequence continues at coordinate 7,491,564 of NC_089795.1, read as the reverse complement.
CAAAGAATAATTTCACTTGTTTTCTTGCTTATCATAAGTATTTACTTGTCTTTTCTAACTAGGTTTGTGATGAGCTAATTCTTTAAAGCAAGTCTTAGATACAAATGTATCTGCAGCGTCATATTTTCAAGATGAATCAGCGGAATTAATTATATCAAAAGGAACTTCGTCGCTTCGTTTCTCTCTTTAGATGTTATTTTCGAGAAAGGGAAACAACAAAGGGTAACTTAACAGGTCTTGAAGGACTTTTCGTGTGCCATTAATCAAGAGTAGCATTTAAATACAAATAACATGGACATAAATTCAAATGTTTGTTAAGGCATGAATAAACATACCTGTTTTAACCTTCAATTAATGGTGTCAATCTTTAGCTTATGCCTCCAATAATATATGATAATTTTCCATAAGTCGTAAAGGGGCTTTGTGCAGTAAGAAAAAAATTTAAAAATAAACTAGCTACTTAATGTAGCATTTATGGATTTTACTTTATGTTACTCATCTAACTTGAGCACAACAGTAAGCGAATGTTTAGTCTTTGTCAAGTGTGCATCGTTAAGTATTTGGAGCCATGTTAACTAGCCTGGGACATCGTTTTTGTGGTATTCTGATAATGAACTTTCAATAAAAAAAAAAACTCATTTCCGTGTCGAAAAAAAAAAACAGTTCAACTTTGACCTTTTCCATTCTTCATACCGGACGAGCAATGTGGTTCCAGTGCATAGTAAATTATCGGTTTCATTCCGGACAAACAAGCACACGTCTTTCTTTCTTTTTTGTAAATACGAGTATTTTATTTGATATTTCTCAGAAATAAATATATACAGACAATATCTAAGGTAATTATAACTTCTTAATGCACTTCATTTCTCATTTTTAACTGCAGTAAAATTACAGTAGCCAAGCAAGCCATTAGTCACTATCAAGAATAAGTGTTCCCATACAGTAAAATATGAAAATTAGGAAAAATCGTACACAACTCGCTGGCCTTCCAGAAATCAATCAGTCGTCCAAGAAGAACGATCCCGTTGTCTAAAAATATTTCGTCGAGAAGTAAGGCATAATTCTATATCTCCACAATTAATAGCTTGTAAGTTTATACGGTTAATGTTAATGCTCTCTCTCTCTCTCTCTCTCTCTCTCTCTCTCTCTCTCTCTCTCTCTCTCTCTCTCTCTCTCTCTCTTTCCTAGGGTTCTAAATGCCATGATGTATTCTTTAAGACTTGTATTTGACCATTTTGGTACAAACAGATCAAGGAAATATTTTTTGCACTTCAATCTCATATCCTCTCCACAAGACAAGAGATATCGAGGCAGTGCGATTGGCCTCATTGGTGAGCTTTCTGAAAAGCAAATCTCGTAGTGACGCCTTTGAGCTTATGCTTGGCAGTGCATTTGACGACCCTGACGCTAAAAACTATTCATATTAAATAGGGAATCGTGCGTGAAACGAGAATTTCGACATTTGACTTTTGACTGATAAAGGCCCTTGTGTAGATTAATGAATTCTTCCTCTTGCGTCAAGCATCAAGCATCAAACGATATTGATAAGTCATTAGCAAAGGAATATTTTCCATTCATGGATAGATAAAAAGTCAGAGATAAGAACTGAGAGAGAGAGAGAGAGAGAGAGAGAGAGAGAGAGAGAGAGAGAGAGAGAGAGAGAGAGAGAGTCACTTGACTTTATTACCTGTTGGCTTGTGAAAGCCTTTGACGTGTTACGAGATTTAGTCAGAGAAAATAAAATCTAGATTGAGTCAAACAGTCCAAAAAAATTCCCATGTCTGATTCATCGTAAGTCAAGAGCGTTCACAGGCAATGTCCTGTGAAGCAAAATGGTTCTACCATTTAAAAAATCTTCAGATTTTCCCCCAGTGTTTTACCGCACTGAAGATGGGCCATATTATCTATTTTCGATAATCCTTTCCTGAAACTGATTGACCCTCATCTTTCATGAGGGTCCTCAAAAATTCGTTTACTTCTCATCGACTTCTGTACCGTTCATACCTGCAATAAGTTCCTCATTGGACGGGTTGGTATTACTCTCGGAAAGCACTCTGCTGGGCCCGCGTTCGATTCTCCGACCGGCCAATGAAGAATTAGAGGAATTTATTTCTGGTGATAGAAATTCATTTCTCGTTACAATGTGGTTCGGATTCCACAATAAGCTGTAGGTCCCGTTGCTAGGTAACCAATTGGTTCTCAGCCACGTAAAATAAATCTAATCTTTCGGGCCAGCCCTCTCTAGGAGAGCTGTTAATCAGCTCAATGGTCTGGTTAAACTAAGGTATACTTAACTCTATACCTGCAATTCCTACTTCATATATTTCCGTAAGGAGACCTTTCAAGCTTCAAATTACGGAAATAGGATAATTATTATTAACATGTGCTTTAAATACGCGTGTGTGCGATTACATTTTGAATAGAATTACTTTATTATACCTATGCTATTTCCTCCTCTGCATGTGCAAATAAAATGGGATCTATAAAAGCAACTGACGCTTACTTAGAGAGCAGCTTGATTAGGTTCTTAATCATCGCTTTCTTGTGTACCTATTTACCTACTTATTCGGTCCATCTTGATTAGAGGATTATATTTTGTATAGAGGCAGAGAGTAGCATTGAAAAGAGACAAAATATTTAGTAACTTAAAATTCAAATATTTTGTCAGCAATTTATCCATAACATAATGTCTCTTTAAAGGCCATAAATGCATCACGATAAGCGGGATAACGTAAGATACAACGAGCATCGATTAGAAGGATATCTGTCTGTCTGTCTGTCTGTCTGTCTGTCTCTCTCTCTCTCTCTCACACACACACACACACACACACTCACTCACACGCACTCACTCACACGCAAATGCGCGCACACAGTTCTGACAACCTTACAGCAGAGGGTGACGTGAATAACCTTGTTATATAAACAAGTAAAAAATGCGGCAGTTTCTTCAGCGCAATCGACTTTTCTGTACAGCATACTGTATAATCAAGGCCATCGAAAACAGACCTGTCTTTCGGTAGTCTCGGTATAATGCGGGATGAGCCGCGGCCCGTGAAACTTTCAGCCACGGCCCAGTGGTGGCCTGTGTTGTTGGTACCTATAGCGGTGCCAGACGCACGATCATGGCTAAGTTTAACCTTAAATAAAATAAAAACTACTGAGGCTAGAGGGCTGCAATTTGGTATGTTTGATGATTGGAGGGTTGATGATCAACATACGAATTTGAGGGCGGACAGAAAAAGTGCAGACAGAAAAAGTGCAGACAGAAAAAGTGCAGACAGAAAAAATGGGCAGAAAAAGTGCAGACAGAAAAAGTGCAGACAGAAAAAATGGGCAGAAAAAGTGCAGACAGAAAAAATGGGCAGAAAAAGTGCAGACAGAAAAGTGCAGACAGAAAAAGTGAGGACAGAAAAAGTGAGGACAGAAAATGTGCAGACAGAAAAAGTGCGGACGGACAGACGAAGGCATCTCAATAATTTGCTTTTACAGAAAACTAAAAACCGTCCACTCCTGAGGTTTTCACAACTCGGTTATTTTCTATCGTCTTATTTCCAGCAAGCATAAAAAAGAAGAGGAAGTTTTATCAGGCCAATGAGCGCCTCCGTTCTCTTCATGTTAATCCTTGTTCATTTTGCGAACGTTTGAGCAACGCATTCCTTACAGTGCAGTGGTCAAGATGAAAGTTTCCTTTTCGTAATTCACCTGGAAACCTCACGATACGACAAAAAACAGAAAAATCTATTAGATCACCATGAAAAGAGATAAGGGTTTTGCACGTGTTCATGTATTCCCAAGCTTCTCATCGTTAAAATGCTAGAGCAATCGGACATCTTCTTTCCCGAAACGCTCAAAAAGTCTAAGGTGAGATGCAAAAACACTTTTTTGCATCACGCCATTTTCTGGTCACTCGCAGAGTGAGCTTTTGAAATCGGAAACACGCTATTGACGGACCAATTGAAAGCAAATAGATAATATTAACAGTTAATATAAAATAAAAGCAAACAAAATAGCAGATAAACAATTCATAGATAAATAATGAATGATGACGTAAGCAGGCAAAACGTTGGGATTAGTGGGTGCTACTTTGGCTTGTTATTATCTACGCGTCAGCTACTCCCAGTTGCTAGTACTAAAAACCGCATGGTAAATGTGAAGTAGACAGCCGCAAGAAGGTAATGTCTGGTAATAAAATTTGTCGACCACACAACATAGACATGGTGTATATAATGCTTTGATCCCCGAGGGGCTAGTACTAAACACGGCGTCCCAAGGAGCTTCGGCCATGTTTAGTACTACAGTGGTACCTCGGAGTAGCTGACGCGCAGATAACAAGCCAAAGTAGCAACGATTAGTGTTTATTATAAGACGTTCATGTCATCTTTTCCCTTTGTGCTGAATTGCGCTATTTAAACCAATCTAACTAAGCTATAAGTTGCTGGATATCCTACTCCTGGGACATTTTGAAGTATTAAGGCCCCTAGATATTACATTTGACTTTGGGCATTGCAGAATCAAGCTGAAAAGGAGAAGGAAAAGTATTGAAACGATTCTCGCATCCCTTGAGATATTTGACTAAAAGCACTCCAGAACTGAAACAGATCAGAGTTTCCCAAACTTCAGTTTATTTTGGACGCCTTGAAGCTCTAAATGACCATCAACCACGTCCCCATTGTTATTTTTGCTATTATTTCTGTGATCAACATAGTTAACAGGGAAAAGGTAAAATTGGAAAATATTCAATTGACTCACAATGTCGGTGGCCAACTGAACAGCTGTTGCAACGGGAAAATGGAATTTGAAACTACATATAATTTGCATGAAAAGTATGAAAAATTAGTTTCCTTTTCAAAACATTCAAGTATAAACGTCAAAGTTTAAAGATGTATAATGTGTGATATATTTGAGTATTTAATAAATTTTCAGGAGTATAAAACTTGATGTACTAACGAAATTCTGCAACAATAACAGTAAGATTCGAAAGTATCAACTAAATATTATGTAAGTAGCGCAACGTCTAAAAATCCCTTCAGGCACCCTTCGGGGTACAGATACCAATCACTATTTCGGTAATCAGTAGGTTTAATCAATAGTCTGCGGGCACTGAAACTTTACAGTCTCCTCACGAAATTTTAAACATCTGAACAATTGATTGCAATCCAACCATATTGCAGGGGAGCAAAGAAAGACTCGAATAGTAAGACTATAACCTTGGGTGTCTTTGGGGGGTCAAACAGACTTTTCCTTCAAACTGTTTAAAATGCAGTCTTACTGTAAGCTGCAGTGCACTGGGTTCACAAATGATCGTTCTGCAGTGATCGGCATCTAGAATTCGGGAGTGGTTGCCGCCGAAATGCAGTGAGCTCCGGCCATAGAGGGAGTCTCTTTATTTGAGACCTTTTGTTGATCAGCTGAAAAAAGTTTCATTTGTTTCATTTTATTGATTAAAAATAGGACATTTCGAACTTAAAAATAAACTATTTGTTTATTTGTACTTAAAAAATAAACTACTGAAATGAGATTAAAAAATGACAAAATGATGCAACGATAACCGACTACTGAAGATTATTGGTTATGAGTCGTCCCTACTGAAGCTCATACATCAATGACAAATGATGTAGAATTGATTTTTGTGGTGCAAGGACGATGCATCATAAACCATAAAAATAAATATGGTTAAGTAAGAGGTAATTGTTTATCGATGACTTGAACTGAATTATACTTACTGATATATGATGGAAATATAAGGTGACAGGAATCATGAAGAAGTATAATGCCTATTTATTCGAAAAAATTAGAATTTTGTATAATATTATTTCAAAAGTTTATCGAAGACGCTTGAAGACGTTAGAAGATTTCATGTCTACTGAATTCTATTTTGAATGCATTTGATCTACTTAGACTACCATAATTTCTTTCTGTTTCTTCATTTTAACGTTAAGCTTTATCATCACCTGATAAAGCCATTGAATGTAATAAAATATATAGCAGAAAAGTTAAAGAAAGTATCAGGTTGTATTTCCTAAAGTAACACTGACAGTTTTTTTTTATTGCGTCATTAAATATTATCAATACAGCTTCATTGCTTTCAGTTAATATAATCGAAGGCTTTTTATAGATAATTTACTGTAGTGTCATATTGTCCTTTAACAATGGATGGGTCGGGAAAAGTGCTTTTACATTTTAAAATTTACTAATCTCTTAATTTGTACTCTCTCTCTCTCTCTCTCTCTCTCTCTCTCTCTCTCTCTCTCTCTCTCTCTCTCTCTCTACACACACACACACACACACACACACACACAGACTGAAAATTTCACTGAAAACCACTACTAAATTGGACAACAGTGTCTCTGTACAGATGGCTGAACTGGTTACCTAATCAGAGGGGTATTTTGTAAATGCGAATTGGTAAAAAAACCATCACATTAGTGCAAAACTACAAATATGAAAGTAAATCAAAGGACCAGAATGTATATGGATGAAGTCACTCATTATTATGTGTTTATGCTAACCCTTTCTGTAGTTCCATTGTTCACCAGTGCAGGCGTGACTAGCGTTAGTGGCGTCCGGGGCGGACTCTGAAAGCGCCGCCCGAATGCCGTGCTCAAAAGTCCTCGAGGTGAAAATTAAACGCACATTTTAAGCCTTAACATCTCAGTCATTTATTTTATTTCATAAAGCCAAAACAAAAACAGCACAGCAGATTTACAACGGAACCGTACGAGCTTTGTTAGAAGCGAATTTGCTAATAACGACATCAAAGTCCAACTGATTGGTAATTTCATGCTCTATTGACAACATCGCCGGAGTGCCGCCCGCACCCTCCACCCCAACGTCACCAGGGCGGACCCCACTCCCCCGTCCCTTAAGTTACGCCACTGAATCAAGTGAATGTGAACACTTCCTGAGACATCCTCCTGAACTTGCTACTCGAGTTTGACCTCGTGATAACTCCTTAAGTTCGACCTTATGCAAGGAGAAAAAATCCCCTGAGAAAACCTAGCAATATAGACTGTGTTATCTGTGATGACAGCCTCACTCACTATTTAGAAAGTGCTTGTGCAGTAAGCCACTTTCCCTCTGTATCTCTGAGTACCGAATCCGAACTCTTACATCATTAGGAGACTATGACATCGTTTTAGGCATGTCTGTAGGCTGTCCGTGGTTTTCTGGTGGTGACTGAATCGCCCTAGATATCTCAATTATCAGTTCAACCGCAGAGCAGCGCTGACGTATCCTTTACTGGAGCTAATGTTGGAATTCTCTCATTTATATTTGGCTGAATTGCACAACTGCAATTTCCCCTTTCCACTATGGTCCCGTTGACATTACGATTTCACTATATGTAGAATAACACAGTACTTACAACGGCACACTGAATAAGTACAATTCCATTATTTCCCAGGATGGTAATGCGCCTAAACTTGTCGTCGTCCCTGAGCCTAAATAAATACTGTTGAGGCCACGTGTTACATACAACAGAAAACCCTAAGTCATCTCTTAAAATTCTTTTGCATAAAGCATCTTTTGTGAATGCTGTTGGCCTGAATCATTTCTATAAAAATGGTAATATTTTTCTCGTGGGCTTTGGATCATAATCCACATCCAATACTTGATCAAGGACCCATGTCCACCTAGCTGAACACTGCAGGCGTCATCTCACGAAGGGATGTCAATCATCCACCTGGACGCACTCAACTTCAGTCCCTTTTCGGAAATACCATTTTCCACTCTTCTACTTTGCTTGGCCACTTCTTAACAACAATCGTATAATAATCAATATACTGTTTTCCCACATCCCGCTTTCTCTTCATGGTGCTCTGCTTAAAAACTGTCTTCAGTGTGATGCCAAGAATAAATTATTATTATTATTAATAATAATAATAATAATCAGTAGATGAAATCTATTCACATGGAACAAGCACACAGGAGCCAATGACTCGAAATTCAAGCTTCCAAAGAATGTTGGTTTCACCCTCCCACCGCAGACCCCCACTGCGGCAGTAACTGGTCATGATACAGAGCCAGTGATTTTTCATTACCCTGGGGGAGGCGCGAACCCGCGGCATCTGAGTGGCACCACGACACTAACCACTACACCAGCAGACCAGCTTCCGAAATTCCATTAAAAACCGAGTTTACTTATCATCGTTGCATAGTAAACGGCCACTTTCTAACAGCTGTTTAAGATTACACATCTGGGAAGCCTCTGTCATACACACTATGGATGACATCATTACTGACTTAGTTGTGACGCTGTACGGCTAAAAATATGACTTAGCCATTTTTTATTCTAACGAATATTGTAGACTTCAATTATCGGTGCAATAAAACTGCCACCCAAAATAAATCACTCAGCCTCCTTTCAAATTTACTCTAAAGTCTGTATCTCTTCGATCCTTAATATACACTTAACTCTCAGCTCTCCCCTATCAGTATGTTGTACTTTCCTTCAGTTTTATTCCACACTTTGCTAATTTATCATACACACTCACTTTCCACGTTCTGACCAACATCTCCCTGAGGATTTCGGAGAATATTTGAACTTGTAATGAAAACACTCTCCCACGGTTTCTCAATATTAAAGACGCTAATAATTCTATTTTGATTTTTCTCTGGAAACTGATACTAATATTTGTGGTAATGAAACTTCTAGTGGAATTCTTTTTGTTTATGCATTTGCTTCTCTACTGTATCATTTTTACCAGATGAAAATTGATAAACTTTTCATGTATTTCATATTTGTTTTATCCCCTGCAATCATATTTGCATATCTATTATAACTGCAGTTTAGTTTTTCAAGGAGTAACTTTATCATCATTCTGATCCAGGTCTCTGCTGGTTGACTTTTCATATCTACTACATCTTTGCTTCCTTGCTTTTGAATCTACTAATTATACGAGTGAATTTCTATGAGTTACTCTACATTCGTTCCTTTGCTTTGTTAGCCGTTTAAATATCTTATCTATTAATTTTATTAGTTTTCTGTAAAAGAAAACTATTGAGATAGCTATTTGTCTGTTCGTCCGCACTTTTTCTATCCGCCCTCAGATCTTAAAAACTGATGAGGCTAGAGGGCTGCAAATTGGTATGTTGATCATCCACCCTCCAATCATTAAACATACCAAATTGCAGCCGTTCATCTTTAGTAGTTTTTATTTTAAATAAGGTGAAAGTTAGTCATGATTGTGCCTTTGGCACCGCTATAGGTGCAAGAACACAGGCCACCACCGGGCCGTGACTGAAAGTTTCATGGGCTGCAGCTGAGAGTTTTATGGGCTCGTGGCTGAGATTTTCATACAGCATTATACGCTGTGCAGAAAACTCGATTGCGCCGAAGAAAACTTCGGCGCATTTTTACTTGTTCTCTTGATCTTGAGTTGCATAAAGCCAAGATTTAGTGAAACTCAGGGAATCTATTATCTATGATCTTTCAGTACAAAATTATGTCGTTCCTTGTCCATTCTCGCATACTTCTTCGTATATATGTTTTCTAGGTTGGTTATCGATTAATCTCTCAGTCTTTTCTTTATGGCTAAGCATTTACAATATTTCAAGGCTTGTGATAAATTTATATTATTTTAAAGATACCTTATCTAATATCTGTTAATGGATTAATGTTAAGTTAATGTTATATAATCACAGACATATATGTTATAAATATACCTCAGTATATCCGATGGAGAATTATCACCGATATAATATATAAGTGATAAATGAACTATTTACGCAGATTGACATGGACCCATTCAACGACTCCAGTAGACGTTACCACCGCGCCAAACGTACCAACGAACTATCATGGCGAGGTTGGTCATTGCAGGCTATATATTCACCGCTCACGACGGGAAAACAGTACTATTTTGTTCATATATATTTTTTGACCTCTCTTGAAACGTCTACTGGAGTCGTTGAATGGGTCCATGTCTCTGTTAGTGGTACCTGTTCATTTATCACTTATATAAATTCCTTATAATTTCATCGGAGATACTCATAGCGTATACATTAGTATTTGTAGCTATATTGTATATAAATCACGGTGTGATAAAATATCCTATATATATATATATATATATATATATATATATATATATATATATATATATATATATATATATATATATATATATATATATATACATATACACGCACATATTTATAATATATATATATTCGTTTATCTATTTTTTGTGTGTATGTGAGTGTATTTAATATATATGTATTACACACACGTGATAGATGTTTTTGCGTGTATGCCTACTGATTCATTTGTGCAAAACATGTTTACTATAAAAATATGTTATAAAATTATTTCATCATTTCATTATAACAGGTGCAGAAAAAGTGTAGCAGGTACTGCCACTTAAATTTACAAATTTGCGGAAATCGAAAAGATTTGTTCCTTTTCAGGTCTTCCTAAAATCAAGCAACAAATAATTATCATATATATATATATATATATATATATATATATATATATATATATATATATATATATATATATATATATATATATATATATATATATATATATACTAGCTAACCAACTCTGTGCCTGTGAAAAACTCTAAATGGCAATCTATGGGTAGGGGAGGAAGTGGGAAGGGGAAGAGGAGAGGAAGAGGGAAGGGGGAGTGGGAAGGGTTGGGAGGGAAGGGAGAAGGGAGGGGAGAAAAGGGAGGGGGAAGGTGGAAGGAGGAAAGAAAGGGGAATGGGAATGGAAGGGGAGGGGAGGGGAAGGGGAATGGGAGGGTAAGGGAAGTGAGTGTCAGGGGATAGAGGGGGAGGGATGGTGGGGAAAGTGGCATTCCTCTATTAGAAGAGAATAAAAGGCATCTCCACTGAACAAAGACAATAAAGGAAAAAATATTGTATTTTTACGATACCTGCTCATGTGTGGCTGTGTGTGTGTGTGTGTGGGGGGGAGGGTAAAGTCTGTCTCCCTTGCAACAATAGACGGACCATTTATCGATTAGGTGAGATACACTGTACAGCAAATTGAAGGAGAGTAGTGCAAAATGCACGAATTCGTAGTGGCTTCAGTTTACGTGAACATACTGGCAACTTGTTACTGTACAAAACTTCAGAAACTCAAGGAAAAACTGGAAGTGCGATTATTAGGCCTAGTAGTTAAAATCAAAATTGTGGACTTATTTTGATAGTGTGTGATCATCTAAGTGTTTCTTTTTTCTGTTTGTGTTTGTGAGAATTCACCTCATTATGTTTGATAAACATGTAAACAGCGACTTTGAAAGGCTTCTCGTTTGTCCCAAAATTCCCTGAAGGGGGACTAGGTAGGCTCTAGGGATCGGGAGCAATTGGCCCATATTGTGAAAGGTGACTGCATCCGTTAAGAAGCGTTCGATACAGTGTAGTAGTAGAAAAAATCATAACTAAACATTGGTTTTTTTCTCCCATTCCCTTCATTTTCTACTCGATTCTACATTTACTTTATTTGTTACTACTCGCTTCATTCTTCCCCAAATTTCTCAAATTCCTTGTGGCTGCATTATGTCTACTCAGGATATTTTCTAGAACTGTCCCTCATCCCGTTGACACTGGTCTCCCCTACCATCCAGATCCACTACCAACCCCGCCCCCATGAGAGGGGGCTGGTCTAACAGAAAACGGAAAACTTTAAAAAACTCCATCCCCTCTACACTCACTTCGTTTATCAATATAGGTGTTCAGTGTTGATTTTATCGAGGTAATTAACAATTATATTAATATTTACCATAAATTATGATTAAAATTCACATAAATTCTGATGAGAGATTTATGTAATATGGGTTTATTTTTGCAGGTTAATTATACATCTGATAACAAGTGGAAGAAAACCTGGATTGCTCAGGTGAAAAATTACCATTAACCCGTAAAGCAGGTGAAAGAAAACCTGACCGAATTGGTAAAAACGAAAATTTAATTCAAATTTGCCTGTGTTTGATGTCTGTCACAGGGGTAGGTTTTGAATTTCA
>NC_089795.1:7404796-7479092 GCF_040412425.1 Macrobrachium rosenbergii | reverse complement strand
CCTTTGGTTCTTTTCACTTGCGAGAACATTTTGGGATTTTAATTTATGTATTTTCTTACTTCAGGTCAGGGTGTGTCGTTAAAAAAGCGTGCCACAGTGTTATTGAATTGTCTTTGATGTACCGATACCTCATGACTAAACAGGATTAATGGGTAATTTTTTTTTTTTTTTTTTTTTGGGAGTGACAGGCAACCTGCAACATTTTAAACTTTAAAAGTTTTCATTTAAGTTTAGGCTTTGCTTTAATGTATTTGGTTTATTTTTTAATCAGAACCTTAGTTTTTGAGAATTTGAAGGATTTTCCTTTAAAATTGCAAAAAGGTTAAAATCTAACTACCAGCTTTGAACACTAAGAAATTTTGATTTGTTTCACCTTCAGACTTTTGTTTTAAGTATTTAAAGTTTACTTTTTAAATAAATTTAGCACCAAACATTTTGTTGAGTTTTTTTTTGATGTGTTAGTTCTTGTTTTGATGAATTAATGTTAGTTCTTGTTTGATGAGTGTGTTAGTTCTTGTTTGATGGAGGTGTATTGGTTCTTGTTTGAGTGGAGTGTGTTGGTTCTTGTTTGATGAGTGTGTTAGTTCTTGTTTGATGAGTGTGTTAGTTGTGTTAGTTCTTGTTTGATGAGTGTGTTAGTTGTGTTAGTTCTTGTTTGATAGGTGTTAGTTGTGTTAGTTCTTGTTTGATGAGTGTTAGTTGTGTTAGTTCTTGTTTGATGAGTGTTAGTTGTGTTAGTTCTTGTTTGATGAGTGTGTTTTTGTTTCATGAGTGTGGAAGGTAATTTTTGGTGTGTTTGTAGAGTAGTTTTTTTTTTTAGGTTAGTGGATTTAAAGTTGCTTAAATTTAAAGTTTTGCCTTGTGTGGTTTGATCTTGTAATTTCAGCTAGTTTAATTTTATTAGAAATTATGAATTTTTGTAAAATTTGAATTTATCTATTTTAAATTTTCAAGTTTAACAGTAACAATTTTAAAGCTCTTGAGTAATTATTTCAGCTTTACTTAGTAAAAAGTAAGTTTAAATGATTTTAAAAAGTTTGTAAAGTTTTTTTTTAGGTTAGTGGATTTAAACTTCTTTCAATTTAAACTTTTGCCTTGTGGTTTTGATCTTGTAATTTCAGCTAGTTTAGTTTTTAGGAATTGTAAGTTTTGTAAAGTTTGAGTTATCTGTTTTGCAAATTTAAAGTTTTGAACAGTAACAGGTTTTAAAGCTCTCAGTAACTATTTCAGCTTTAAAGCAAGTTTTGCGTGTGCAAGTTTTGTGTAAGTTTTTGCGTGTAAGTTTGCGTGTTTTAAGTTTTGCGTGTGCAAGTTTTGCGTGTGCAAGTTTTGCGTGTGCAAGTTTTGCGTGTGCAAGTTTTGCTTTTAAATTGTCATTCTTTGCCCTTCCCAAGTCCCACCTTTGCCGGGGTGGCAGTGCCGCCCGCCAGGCAAGTGGACTTGTTTGATGTGCATGGTGACTTGGTCACCACAGCAAGAACAAGTTCAAAATCAAGCATGGTGACTTTGTCTACCATGCACAACAGAGATTTCAGACCAACCAACTTCAACAGGTTAGAACTGAAGGTTAACTAGTTAATGGGAAGTTAGATGTGGAAGTTAGATATGGATTTTGAAATATAGGATAGGCTAGAATGGGGTGAAGAACATGCTAATTTTATATAGATGCAGGGTTAGGATAAAAGAAGTAATAAACAATCAAATCCTCACTTGAGGATGCTGGGGAATAGACTGGGGTAAAATAAATGAGTCAGACCTAGGGAGATGTTTGACAGTGCCAGTTCAAGTTAATAGCAGAGAGTTGGTACAGTACTTGGGCCCTTTGGTCAAAAGATGTAAGTTTGAGTGCATTAGTGCAGCTGAGAATAGTGTGGTTGGCTGTCTGACATACTTTTAGCTCAAATTTCATTCCCACTGTAAATAGGAACTAGACAGGTAATTGGATCTCAAGTTTCTAAGAGGCCTAGGGCTTAGGATGTTTTGACACTGATGTCGTGGACTTGGCAGGTGTTCTAATAGGCTGAGCTAATAGTGGAAATTGTATTTGAGTTTGGAAGATCAAACGATTCCATCAATGTGTGACACCCCACCTCTTCTCTTACTCTTTCAAGCAAAGCTTTCATGTTAGGAAATAGTTCAGATTGCATTGCATATTTTCATTGACCCCTACCTTCATCCACCTTTCTTCAGCGCCGAAGCTTTGCTGTAAGAACCTCTTATTCTGAATTCCCAACAATTTTTGCCCCGTAGGATTTGTGCAGTTTAAATTCCCTTAAGACTGGATAAATTTTTTGCCCCGTGGGTTTGTGCAGTTTAAATTTCCTGAACTGGATAATGACGAAAGTTGCCAGATAGTTTGCATTGCATGGCTCCTTTCATAGTTATGTAGCACTAGTTAGATGCAGTTGTTTCAGTAAAAGATTGGTGCCTATTAAATATCTTAAAGCTGGCACTGTCTATCGTATTATCTTTTGAAAGTTTGAAGGAACAATGGTAGTAATATATTGGATTGTTGATTGATGGAAGTTGATGGCAGTTTGAAGTAATAATACAATACATGGTTTTGTTAATGAAATTTTACTCGTACGTTATAGTAGTAATATAATAACCTTAGAATAGCTACTGGGACTAACTGAACAGGCTATTTTCACTTTAGAGGTAGATTTTTGTCATGGAAGCTTTTTGTATATTCTAAACCAAACAAACTACTTTCCTTATGCACAGGCTCTTGTAGCTGCAGCAGCCATAACATCGCATATGCTTCTGGAAAACTGGCACGCTTTTCGTTAAGACTGAATATCCTGTGACTGTTGGAAGCGCACTAAATTTTGGTTACCCAGACAACTAGAACTCAAGATGGTGCTGTACCTATATTCAAGTTTTAGAAGTACTCTAAAATTCAGTTGGGATTAAAGTACTCTAGCATTTCAGTTACTCAGACAACTAGAACTTGTAGATGCTGTGTTCATTTTTCTTTAAACTTTTATTAATGTGATGGGGTAAATTTGTAATAGTATTTATAGTATTTACGTGTAATCAAAGGAATGGTAATATACTGATTGGTTGGTTAACCTTTGTTCATTCTTTATAACTGAAAAATGTTTTTAATTCTGAATAGATTGAATTTAATAAACTCTAATTTTGGTGTTTACTTGCAATAGTCTATGCAGATTTAAACTTCTATTCAGCAAAGTGATATTGTATTTTCTTTTGTTGATTAATGACAGGAAGAATCAATCTTTATTCTGATTAATGACAGAATAATCAAAGTTTATTAAAGGTCATTCCTTATGATCTGGAGATCGCATTCGGCTGAGAACACTTGTAAAAGGTGACTTTTGAGTAAAGATGACTTTTGAAGGAAGTGAAAACTCGCTTTGACAGCGGATACCGCCGAAAAGTATTTTAAGGATCATGCAGGGATGAATGGTCAGGTTATGTAAAAGTTACAATTAGTTTGTAAAACAAGTTAAACAGGCAACAAATATTCAATAGTGATATTATAACTTGTCGGAAGCGGTTATTCCTTACTCCTATAAACTGTTGGAAGTTACTTCATGACTATCGATACCGACTATCGATAGTTACTACATAACAGGCTTTAGCGTTGGACTTGTATGTATCGGATAAGTGAAGGCGAAAGAAATGCAGGATTTTTGCATAATGCATTGTTTAATTAGTTGGTGACCTTGTCTTTGGCTCTTCAAGTTTCTTGAATATTAGAATTACTCAAAGGATTTCGTGAGGATGGGGTTTTGTGCTTCTGGTCTTTAGTTTGTGCCAATCTCTTGGTAATCACTTAGTTTTTAAATTGCAAGTAAATTGGGTTCGTTTTTGGCTATACAATGCGCCAGGACAAAAAGACTGAAAAATCAGGTCTTTCTTTTATCACTGGCTACTATCCGCAAACTTCGGATAGCTAAGATTATCCACTAATTCTGGCTTAACATCTGGTTTTTTTTGTTTGTGCACCACCACCAAACATCATTCTAAATATCATGTCTATACTGTACAAAAAAATTCCAGAAAGTTTTTCGTGTTTTTCCATGAGATATTTCCTTCCATGGCCGATGTAATGAATAACTAATGCTGATAACTGTCAATTATTAACCAGCCCTACTGAAATTATCACCACGTTGAAAACATGTCCTCAAAATACTATTGCCTCTTTTTAAAATGCTGATTCATGATATGATTGGTGCCAATTTGCACTATTTTGATATTTTGTCGCCTAAACGATATACAGTACTCCCAAATGATAGACCCAATGCCCAAATGAAACTGCCCGTTAAAAGGTCACATTAAGTTATAGTGGACTCTAATAAAATCGGTTTTAAAGTCACTTTTCAAAGTCATAAATTTAAGCAAAAAGTTGTGGTAAAAATCAGTAAACAAATTATATTACGTCAAAAGTTTTCGTATATTTTTTCATAAATGTTCTGATGTGTAAATACAAAGATTGAGTAAGATTATTAACGTTTATCTAGATAAAATATTCATGAAGCAAGCAAAAAGAATATTGCAAGGATATACTTGATAATTACTTTTAATGAAAGTTGATTCCTTGCGGTGCACCAGAACCAATGATAAAATAAAAAACCTTATTTGTGGATAAAACCTTTTAAATACATCTGGAATAAAGCCACGTGTACTGAAAGTAATGAAAGCATCAAAAGTATCATGGTCAAAATTTTTATGTGTCTTCATTTTCATTATTTCAGGGATGTATGTACACAGCAAAAATTTTATAAAGCTACTGTTACTTACTGTTCCTTTTCTGACCCTAGACAGCCGAGAGGATTAGCGTATCCAGGTGGCCGAGTATGACAGCAATTATAGACTTAAAAGATCACCGCATTTTGTAAACAACATTTTATGTATATGGAGTGAATTTGCTCGCTGGAGATAAAACCTTACTGCCGTCCGTTGCTGAATTTATAAACAATAAGTGACGACAGATGAATCTGTTTAACCCTGCCTTTAGGCTGAATATAGATTCTTGTGTATTTCCATGCTTCTAGGAATTTCACACATATTAGCTATGTATGTCTGTCTGTTAATAAATATTGTAAAAATACAGATAGCTGTTTACACGAGAGGCAGAAAAAGTAATTTCTACTAGAATAGGTTTAGCTTTGTATTGAAACATTATATATGGGAGCCACTTGTCAAGTGTTTGTCAACGCCCAAGATATACCACACTTTCCTTAGCTATGATGTTAAGATCATTATTTTGATCATTTTTAAGAATGTTTTGAAGTTACACAATACATATAGCGGAGTCACTGTAAGACCTTCTCATGGGGCAAAAAACAAAGTATGTTGAAAATTCGAGAACAAGTCAGTCAGTCCCAAATGGGCTAATCCGGTTAAGTATTTCCACATGTAACGCCATAATGTATCACAATAATGTCGGTATGTAAGTCATGTATTGCGAGTTAATAACTTATTTAAAATATTTTCCTTTACTTTAATTGGTTATGACTCATAAATTATGACTGACTTGATAGTTTTTGTTTGATAAGCTGGTATCTTTCCCAGCCAAAATTGGAAATTTTTTCCTCTAACTTTATTACCGGTCACCATAAATTAATGTGACATTTTCTTGTGACTTCATCCTGGCCAAAATTGCGACTTTTTTCTGGGACTTTTTTTTTTGTGACTTTATTACCAGCCACTGTATAGCCAAGTGAAGGGTAAACTATTAAAAATTTCGCGTAAGTGAACACACAAGGACATAAAAAAGTTCGTAGAAGTGGATTTACAGAAGGACCTTTTAGCATATAAACATATTACAAAGGTGAGGAAATGTGTTATATACAGTATATTTGTGTGTGTGTGCGTATGATGGGAATGTGACTGGGGAGGGACTTGGGGTTATTACTTATATTTACAATGCTTAGTTACTTGGGGGGTGACTAATTATGTACATTATATTTACATAATATAATTACATTGGGTAACTACAATATTACATTAGTTTTACGTTCTGTTTCTTGTTCTTATGGGTCTAATAAATTTCTTGATTTCTTCCGAAGTATTTGGTTGGTGATTATTATGGGGTGACCTTGACCTTTCGTATACAACTAAAACGCACAATGGTCTGGAAATAAATCTTTGCTGTACTTTGTTATTGACTCATCACAATGAAAAGATGGACATTTTTTTAATCTACTGTGGCCTGCAATCCATTTCGCCCATTACCGAGAACGCGTGCGCACACCAAACACATACATATATATACATAAAACAATGGTTAATAATCTGCCTCGAACATATCAAAATAAACTATAATAATCGATAGCCATGTAGAGTGTTTTTCTGAAGACCATGAGGAAAATGACAGCCGGTGTCCAGGGAATAGTGACCCAGATTAGGAATGGGGAACTCCTTCCTTATACTGTCAAAAACAACCTTTCTAATGCCACCTGGAATCTGGGTGTGGCGATCCGCTGGCCGTTTAGTTAGAAGTGAAAAGGTGCTTTCACACTTGCCCACTCACTACAACACCTCCCAGGCAGCACTCCCTTCCTTCTCAAATTGCATGTAAAACGAATAAACCAGGTATGATACTATACACTACCTGTGTGTCTGGAATCAAATTGATCCAACTGTTAGTGGCTCTTTTAATTTACCTTTTATATCTCATAGAAAAAGAGTATGAGCTTACAAATAATATCAGTCACTGTTACAGGGTTGATCTATTACCTCAAATTCTGTTTTATCCTGTTTGGTCTTTGCGGTTAATCACATCACACACACACACAGACATTCCGTGGCTGAGAGTTTCATACTGCATATCATCGAGAGTTTCATACAGCATTATACGCTGTACAGAAAACTCGATTACGCTGAAGAAACTTTATATATGCTAATTTTACTTGTTTTTATATATATTTGTTTTTATAAGGAAATTATATATTTAAACTGTCGATCGTTTCCCAACTTGCATTTATTGGTGATGCCGAAAATCGACTTTCGTTTTTTATTTTCGTTTCGAATTCCAAAGACATGCCAGTTTTGCATTTCTATTGAGAAATTGCACTCATTTAGAGAATGGTCAATGATAACCTTAATATTTTATTTATGCCATATAAAGTTTCTGATAGATAAAGAACCTTATTGCTTATTTTCATTCAAAAATCATATTTGAATTTCCTATTTTATTCAGTCATGTACAAGAGAGAGAATTATTTTATCAATTATGTACGTAATAAACTTTTTACGGTCTCATTTTATATCGGTAATGAGACGCAGAGCTCCTTTGTTTTCCGTAATCCCTCTGATGAACTTCCTTGTTATTCCATGAGAAACAATACATCTGAAGAATAAATGGCTTTAATTTGGTTATCATTAATAAGATATCATAATCATCATATTTCAGTAGTGATAATCTTTCTTGTTAATCCTGGTTTTATATTTATCTCATCTTCAAAAACTCTCTTCAATTACCCGCAATGGATCAGCTTATTTATGAAGACACAGAGTTTCATCGCGTTGGGTTGTAAGCTATTTATACGCACAATTTAGTATTTAGTTTAATTAATTTCACTATATTCAATATTACCTCTTCGATATGGGTGTTCGAAGCGTTTACTGGATCACGTTCCTCATAACATAATGAATGCAATGAAGAGAGAGAGAATGAAGAGAGAGAGAGAGAGAGAGAGAGAGAATTTAAAATGTCCCATCCAGCTCATTTTAGCAATAATATTTATCCATTAATTCATACAAAAACGCACAGTTGTAAACTATACATAAAGTCAGACGACTGACGGTTTCCTCCTGCACCTTACAAGAAAATATTGATGTGAAATGGAAAAAGATTTTGCAAGGGAAAATGCACTCGAATGCAGATCTCACATTCACAAGCTTTTTTTGCAAATTTTGTATTTGTATGTCTGTCCATTTCCTCCCAGTGGAAGCACCTTAGCCAGGTACAGATTTGTCCACTTATGTATTTGCTCACGTAAAATCTGAAGATGGGCCCTAGAGTTTACAAGACCGTTGCCTTCAAGTCCAAAATTTCAATTTAATGATTGTCCGACAGTGACTCTTATAGTGAATGCGTGAAATCAGGGATGGTTAAATAAACAGGCTTACATAATTTTGCTTAGAAAAAACATAATAGATTTGCCTCGTATCTAAAAAAACAACAGCAGCACTTTTGGTGCAAATGAACAGAGATCGAACTCCTGAAGCCATGTGAGCCAGATATTTGGTTTAGGTTTGTATCCGCATCACTTAGTTTTCAGATCCATCTGTTTTAAACGGAACCGTGTCAGATACAGTAGAGACAACCTCCTCCCCAACTTGGTGGTGATTAGAGCAACTGCAATGAAATGGCCAAAACCTCAGTTGTTTTCAGGAGTTTCTCCTTATTTCAAAAAGAAGTGGTCACCTCACCACAATCGGGCTCCGTTCATAAAGATATCTTTAAAGGCATGAGAATTAAAGACAGAAAATCATTAAAATGGTTTTAAAAATAAAACTGCTTTCATTTTACTTTATGTTCTTATTTCATGCACTCATTTAAGGAGTGAATTAGGTACTGAATTTTACAAAGTTAGATTAAAAATAGATTATTAATATTGAATATAACTTTTCATTGATTTACAAAGTGATATAAACATAATGGACAAAAGTTTCATTTCATATATGAACAACAACTTTCATGAGAATCCAACAGTCTTGTAGAGCCCAATTCGCCTTCATTATGAACAGTTTTTGGCAATTCTAAAGTGTCTGCTAGTTAACTCACAAACACAAACAGTTTCACACACATACATAATATATATAAATACCACTTGCGTCTATGCATAAATAAAATTATAAATGCTTCGATAAATGAAGTGCAAAGGGAGTTAAAGAACATTGTATACAGGTAAAGCTTTACCTTTTAACAAACCCCAATTTTCTGATTTGTACACAGGAACATTGTTATATAGAAAAGGCAGTCTAAATTGCACTCATTTAGAATATATAACAGAAAATTTGGTTTGAAAAGCTTTCAGAAAGAAAAAGATTATACAGGTATTATCAGTTTTGTCTGGTTTCCATGAGCATTTAGTTAGATTCATGTTGCAAGTTGTCTTAGCTAAACAACACATAATTACATGAAATAAATAATTGTAATATATATATATATATATATATATATATATATATATATATATATTTATATATATATATATATATATATATATATATATATATATATTTATATATATAAATGATAATATATATGTATTTATAATGACAGTTACAATTCAGGTTCTCTGATGCATACTGTATTTAAAGCGTATGTAGAAAATGAAATTGTGGAAGACAGAGAGAAATTAAAGGGTGTGGTGGATAACCTCTTAAAGTATCCGGAAATGCTGACTTGACTCTAAAAAACTTGAGATTCTGCCGCCATTATTCTTCCGTCAAGCCGATCTTGGTAGACTTCTGAGTCACCTTTCTTTGGTCATTTTTATCTTTACTTACTTGCCTGTCAGTTTCTTTACGCATGCTTTATAATTTATGTAGAAATGACACAATCAACTGTTTCCATTTACCGGGAACATACATTTTTGTATATTCATCTTTTCAATATTTATCCAGAGAAAGAAAGTCTATCATCATTATGAGAAACAACAAACACAGCTCAGTCAATTTCATGTCAGTTTTCTCACATAATGAGAAACACCACAGTCTGTTCCAGCCAAGTCAAGCGCGTTATATTTGCGATTCGGTTCTAAAAGTTTTATTCTCATCTTATTAGAATAATCATCATTCTTGTTCTTTTTTCTGCGCCACTTATGAGGGTGCTTTTCAACGAGCATAAAACGCAGTCCATACGTCACTGAACAGAACGATGATATATTACTCGAAAGGACGGAAACGTCGTGAGGTGATTATCTGTTTTTAATTTAATTGCCCTTATTATTCATGCTCCTTCAAGGGCAATGACACCAGCATTACATGGGTGTATATTTTCATTCTTAGAATAATTATTCATTGGATTATTTGTGTTAATATAATCATGAATTTCAAATACAGGATACCTATTTCGTAAAATGATATCTTACCAACTTGGAAAACGTTTGCATATCCACGCTTCCGAAAAGTTTCACCTTATATCAATAGAATTCGTTCTAATGGTGTGATGACAGAGGTCAAAATGTAGACAAAGCCTAGATATTTTCCGCACACGTCGTAAAAATTGTTCTAACTTAGCTTTGAACAGATAAATTTGCAAAAGAGGGGAAACCTAAAGATTCTAGTTTCCGTGTTTTGACTGGATGACTGAACGAAAATTTGCTCCTTTCTTCCCTTTCTCTATCTCACTATTACCTGTCTTCTATTTCTACACAGAAATTATTTGAAAAGTTTCTTATATCCTGAATATGAAGGTCATACCAGGGTATTTCCAAACACAACACAACATTCCAAGAGCCAAACCATAATTTGCATAATTTGATTTGGTGCTCTGTTTGTCCATATTACTTTCGGTTTTCAAGGCGTTATCTATATCAAGCTAATAGCCTTTATATGCAAATGATCTGCTGCTTTAATTTTTTCGTCATCACAACAAAGAAAATGTCTTTAGAAAGAAAATAACCTTGATACAAAGAAAAACAGAGCAGGATTTCTATTTCACAAAATCAATACAGAACAGAAGCTAGAGAGAGAGAATTAATATTTGTCCAAATGTTCGAGTGATGGATAGGCTCTACCATTTGCAGTAAGCCGTGTAGTGAAATAAATATTTGTTCCTGTCCAATTAGACTGACTTTAAAATCCTTCATGGTTTATGTATTATTCTTCCGTCACATATTTGAATGAATATTTTTCTGTTGCAGTGCAGCCTTTGAAAGTGCAACTGATCCTGTGAATATGGCTGCCTCTAAAACAAAATTAAATAAGAAAGAATGGGATAACTGGAATGAGGAGGATTCTTTGTATATTCACTTGATTTCAAGGTGTAAGTACACTCACTGAATAGTTAACAATTAAATATCACAAACAATCAAAAGATATCAAAACAGCTCCCAATCCTTCTCTGTCTCTTCCCGACAAACTGTTACTATATACTTGTTGCTTAAATACAACGTGACTGACGTCCTAAGCCTTGTCCTTTATATTATATATATATATATATATATATATATATATATATATATATATATATATATATATATATATATATATATATATATATATATATATATATATATATATATATATATATATATATATATATATATTGTCATTATTTATGTGTTAAATTTAACGTAAATTAATTTATTTTGAATAAGTCACTTTGTAAATTATTCTTTTGGAACGTGGAAACATTTCTGACTTGTTGTATAGTTTTAATTACAATGAGCTTGTTTTATTTTCACGTGTGTGTGTGGAGCTGTATTCGGCGCTGTCTGGCAGGAGTAGCCAGTAGTTTTCTGGACCATTAACATTGTGAGGGCTTGCCTTATTTTGGATTATTACCTAAATTTCGAGATCTGCCTGTCTTTAGTTGCTGCTGCTGTCCTCCTCTTCATTGTTCTTCAGACTGCGCCCTTGGTTCAGTGATTTAGCCAAGGGGACCTTTCTGCCAACTGGTAGGTGTGATTACCTGGCGGATTCCGTGTCCGTTGATCGTCTTCGCGGCGTTAAAGTGATTTCTTCTGTCTGCGCCCTTGGTCCAGTTATTTCATGCCTCCTCTCTTACGTTTGGTAAGGTCTCAAGAAAATATATTATTATCCTCGACCCGTGATTTGAAGGCTAAAGCCACTTCTTCCAGTTTAGAGAGCTCACTTAAGGGAAGCAATTTATTTTTTGATAAACATTTAGTCTGTAATAAGTTAGGTTATTCTGTCTTTTCGACATTCTATTACTTTCAGGGCCCTCTCTTTAAAGTGTAATTGCATAGTCTATCTTAATTTGGTGTAAGTGTGTTTGTTATTCAATGTTTTCAGTGTGTGGTTGAATTTTGTGTTTATTTAATGTATTTTGTAAGAGGCTCAGTGGTCATTTCTTTCTAAAAAGTTTGTATTAAATATTAAGGTTTATTCTCAATTTTCTTTATCCTCCTTGATTCCATCTCTGTACACTCTGTTGCAAAGCCATTCCACCTATTGTGGACTTGGTCATTAGTGACTTTATTTTGTATTTTTAAGAGACTTGTGTATGTTTGATGGGCATGGGCCCATAACAATAATATATATATATATATATATATATATATATATATATATATATATATATATATATATATATATATATATATATATATATATATATATATATATATATATATATATATATATATAATATATATATATATATATATATATATATATATATATATATATATATATATATATATATATATATATATATATATATATATATATATATATATATATTCTTACGCTTGAAGGTAGGGGAAAGAAAACTTACCACAAGGTTGTTCCTAATCTGACTGTATCACCTCCAAGAGTAAAATGCAATAAAAGTAACAAGGGCTGAAGGCCCTCCTCTAATACATGTGTTTACAATACAAAATCAGAAGACAAGAAGGGATAAGGCAGGCCACTAATAATAGACATTAACTGGGTGCCGGGTATTACACCTTAATGGCACTGTTCATAAGGTTGCAATTGGAATTTCTTCAGTGCAACCAACAAGCATACAGTCATTGCAGAGAGTTCATAGTGGCAAGCACTCCTTTCTGCAATAGAGAAAGGCATACGATCACTTGATAAATTAAACGTAATAGTGAGGATAACAGGCTAGCACTTAGGGCGACAAAAATCCTCCTTACATAAAACACTACTGAATAAACTTGTGACAAGAGTTTATCATGACAGGTCTATGTAATAGTTGCACTTGGAAACAGAAACGTTGAGAAGAAGAAAAAGCTAAGTGACTGTAACTTAATTTTGAAGAGGTAGCTCTTGTAGTCGTACCAATGGAATGGGGAGGCTGGCACTGGGTTTAAGATACTAGGACAGAGTCGTTCAGCCACATTAGCGCGGAAGGAGCGGGCAGTCAAAAGCTGTGACTTGTTTGGTGGCATTCTGGTCTCTGTCTGAATTCCTGCAATGGGGGGATATTTATCAGCTCCTGGGATTTCCAGCGTTTTTGAGCCCGGCAGGCATCCAGATGCATTCTGGGTACATTCAACTTTCTCTTTGGGCGAATGCTTGGCCATTAATGCCTCCCGACTTTGTCTTTTGGCGGTGGTGGACGGTTAATCTGTGCCCTAAGCCATACAGGAAGCGCAGACATCCTAACCAGTGCCTTGGGTCATTCAGGAGGCTAGGTATATTCTCTGAATTCAGGTCAGTATCTGGAATAAGAGGCTTATTGCAGTCACGGAGCTCTAGAGAGGATTAAACGCAACAAGGGAAATCAGAATGAGTTTGGAGGGGCAATTTTCCACGACTGACCGCCAGCGTGTCACAGCAAACGAACTTAACTAACAGAAATTAAGTTTGTTTATTATGAACTTTTACTTTATTCTTGAAAGGCGAGTTGCCTTAAGAGTGTTAACTCTTAACAATATATACTATATATATATATATATATATATATATATATATATATATATATATATATATATATATATATATATATATATATATATATATATATATATATATATATATATATATATATATATATATATATATATATATATATATATATATATATATATGTGTGTGTGTGTGTGTGTGTGTGTGTGTGTGTGTGTGTGTGTGTGTGTGTGTGTGTAAGAAATAGAATCATTATCTTAAGTGGTAAAATAAAGCAAAAGTTTTATTCCAAGAGTCAGTTCCTTCACGAATGAATTTCTTAAAGAACTTTCGTTATTTCACTCCAGTGTTTTATCACCATCACTCAAATTATGTGTAAATTACCAATTACTAATATGAGGGGACAAAACACAGAAATACATGGTAGTAATTTTTATCACTTCACCGTGACATTTTATTATATATAAACATTAAGCTACAAATGTCATTTAATATCCAATTCGCGCTACTCTGGGATTATCACCAAAGGGGAATTATAAGTGATAAATGATTTGATGCCTAAGTGACTCAAACACCAGACAATACCCATCAATGACTTCCAATCGATGATCTAAACCTTTAGGCTGTCAAGAGAGGCATAAGTTAATGCTGACTCTACTGCACATATCCTCGTTGAATGCAGGAATTTGTACGAGCACGCAGCGGCTCATGATTTTTTATCATATCACCGTGACATTTTATATACAAACTGGAAGTCGCTGATGGGTATTGTCTAGTGTTTGAGTCACTTACAGCAGTTACCAAATGGCCTATCACTTATAGTTCCCTTACGGAGATATTCCCAGTAGTGTGAATTGTAAATGACATTTGTATGTATGTATGTATATATATATATATATATATATATATATATATATATATATATATATATATATATATATACATATACACACACACACACACACACACAACACACACCCATATATATATATATATATATATATATATATATATATATATATATATATATATATATACAAATGAGATATGTGATAAGTAATTATATAGCACGTTTAAAGTTCACATACTCAACGCTCATAGTTTCGCCTTGCATCAACTTCATAATATACTAGAAGACCATATCATTTGAAATGAGACCTCGGAAAGTAAGTGGATTTCGTTATTTTCGATGCACGCCGATGAATAACTCTGAAGATAACGGGAAACAATAAATGATCGCTTTCTTTTATTACGCTGAATCGCCCCTCTGCAATTTTCGTTTCCTCTTCTCAGGAACATTTGTGTCGTCATGGCTGTTCTTTAATTACATCGAAACAGGTGTCCGTTACCTTTGTTGTGCGAAGAGGGTCATATAATGAGGTTTTCAGGAGATTCATGCTGCACCGGGCGGAATATCTCATCTTTATGCTATTTCGTGAACTTTTGTTTATCTGTGATACGTTTGTCTTTTCTTCTTGGATATACTATATGAGAGATTGATTAAGGAAAAACTTCCCCATATTTTGTTCATGAACATCTGTTTTTTTTATAAACGAGAGAGAGAGAGAGAGATTTACATTGTGTTAACAACAGTTTTTCACTCTTAAGGGGATATGTAATAATTGTAAGTGGTGTTTAAATGGGCAATATCAACCTCAACTAGTATCAGCACCTTTCAGGTTTCTCGGAAGAATTCCCTTCCAGCTAGTTCACGAAGAAAAACAATTTCATCCCTTGAACAAGGAGCCCACATCCCTTAAGGACATTGGTAGATGAAGCACGCGTAAAAATGATTTCATCTTTAATCCTTTTGTAGTTCTGAAAAGGCTTCTGCTAAGCATTGGCAGAGACATAATGATGTCACAGTGTGTAACGGTATTTTTATATATTTTTTTCTGCATGTGCACATATCTCCAGGTACTAATGCGTTGTAGAAAGAGCGCATGAAGACTTACAGCAAAGATTGGGACCTTCATCATGTTTTTATAATTGCACTCGGAAATTTGCAATGAAGATATATCAGCACCCAGCTTTTCTCAGCTAGAAGCATAATTTATCTTCCTTCAGGCAGAATTGCTTTTGTAAGTTATTTATGGCTTAAATGTCTGGTTGCTGAGGACATCAGTGCAACAGTACTCCCGTGTGGTTCTCTTATTAGTCTGACCTTACATATAATTAGACTTTTATATAAAGGAAAGAAAAAAAGCAAACAATGATTTGCATACGCTCCCAGTACGCTCGTTTAGATCATGATACAATTGGTAACTGGTTAAGAAAATCCACTCTATACAACAAAATTTAAGTGAGTAAATAGAACAAACTCTTTCGACTTTACTAAGGTCCTCTTCAGCTGTATTGAGAAAAAAAGTACAAAGTTTACAAAGACATAATACTTATTCTTAAACAATATCTTCCATCCTGAAATTAAAACACCAACAGTACCAAAATTGCGATTATATGCAAGCGCCCAATTTATTCATGACAAACATTTCTACTATGAATTGAAGCTGTTAATCGACAAATTTTTACCTGCCATTAAATTAAAGCTAATACCCTGCAACCCAATGAACATTAGGATCTCTCTTTAAATATAAGGAGAAACTCGATCCACTAATGACCTTAGGAGCCATATATCTATTTAATTGCCCTAGATGTAATCTTGGGAAGTACGTCGGCTCCACACGGAGGTTACTCAAAGTGAGATTGGACTCTCATCGAGGCGTTAGTTATAGAACAGGAGTCAAATGAACTAATTCTGAATTTTCATGTGTACATGAACATAGAAAAATGTAAATCTGACATAAATTACAAATATTTTAAAAATTACAGGCCAAACTCCTAACGAACAATATTTAGCAATCTTAGAATCACTCTTCATTAAACAACTCGTTCCCCTGTTAAACCACCCAGTCTTCCTCAACACCTCTGTAGCTCTTGTGAGCCTAAGTCGATGCTGAACTCAGCCCGAATTGTCTGTCACTCGGTTTGTGCCCTCAGCACCTTATAGTAATCACTCCTCCATATCTTTTGAACTTGTCTTTTATATTATTTGTATAGCTTCTTAACTGTTAATTCTTATTCCGAGTTTGTTATTTTAACGTTTGTCTTCTCTTTTATAGCTTGAAAATGGGACTTTTACGTCTGGAAACGTTGCAACAACAATATAGTATTTAGAAAGGAATAAAGGTCTGATCCTTTACCTGCACTACTGACGTCTACCGGTTGATAAAAACCCTTTCAATCTTCTCTCTCTCTCTCTCTCTCTCTCTCTCTCTCTCTCTCTCTCTCTCTCTCTCTCTCTCTCTCTCTCTCTCTCTATATATATATATATATATATATATATATATATATATATATATATATATATATAAAATTTATAAAGTATAAAAATTGTGAAATTTTTAATAAAATTTTCAAATGCACAGAAAGTAGCTTTTGCTCTAATGTAATGCTCATATACGTTCATCACTATCAGTCAAGTAAATATTTATGCGGTTTATTTGTTTGTTAGATGCAAAGTAGAAAAACCTAGCGAAATGAAGTCACATGATTCATTATATGGTGAATGAAAGTTCGCAAGGTAATATGATAAAATTAACCAATTATTTCCCAATATACAAAGGAAAGAATGCCTACAAAAAACTACAGCAGTGTAATTTTTGCATTTTAATTAAGCATGTTTCCTCTTGAATTATTATCTGCTACGGAGCCAATGAAAACCGAAAATAGTAATTAGAGGGAAGTCAATAAGACATATAACCAACTGTGGAAATAATGAGATTCAAAACGCTCTTAAAGAATAACTGTAAAGAGAGAAATGCTGAGAGTTTTTAATTTCACGGATTTATTGTTTTCTACATGAAACAAAAGTAATGGGTATGGAAGTAATACCGAGTTCATTATGCATTAAAACAATAGAATTTGAAAATTAAAATAATTTTTTTACACGTAGGATGCATTCTTTTCCTTATTTCCTGCAGTAACTGGAGAGTAATGGGACTTAGTGGCTTATGGAACAGAAGAATTTGCATTTTGAGCAATTTCCAAAATGAGCAGGGAATAACAGAAAGTCTTGGGTACACATAAGGAGAATAGCTTGGCGCATTGTTCTAGCTATAAAGGAATTGCAATCCGTTTATTTCATTCACTAGTTTAATTGTTGCTTATTTGTTACTTACTTCATTGTTACTTATTTAATCTTTTAAAAATACTTCTCGACGATAGAATTACGTTCAAGATACTGAATTTTTTTTTCGTTTATAAAACGTAGGAGCGAAGTATATTTCCTGATGTAAAATCAGAGTAGAAAGAAGATTCTATGACCCAAAGGAGGGTTACGACTTTTAATTTTCTCCGAGTGAGATTTAAAAATACTCTTCCATCTTATCAGTTAAGAAAATTAGCATAATCAGAAGCTTATGCCTCATTTACGTTTTTTACTTTAAACAATTTTACCGAATCTTTTCCTAGTCGTTTTTGCAAAAAGAATTCGGGACGTTCATAAGTGCTTTCCAGTTCAGTGAAAGGATTTTTTTTTTTTTTTTTGAGAGGAGTTAACTTGGGACGCCACAAATTCCTACGTTACACCACATTTTTTTTTTTCTTTTCCTTCGTCTAGGGAGAAAAATGAAGAGAACCAAGTCGACTTTAATCCCCAGTCCAACTCATCCGTCTCACTTATGGCAGAAGTTCCACTTGTGTAACCAACTTCTTAAAATCTTAATTCCAAGAGGTGATTCCTTCGTTAATCCCACTTAATCCTTAGCCTGGAACTTTCGAGGTTTTTTTTGGGAGGCTGGAACGGATTAATAGCATTTCCATTCAGTTTAATGGGGGAATTCGACTTGGTTTCGAGCAAATTGAGTTACGAGCTCGGTCACGGAACGAATGAATCTCGTATGTCAAGGTACCACTACATCCAAATGAGGAATGAGTCTGTAAATGATTCCTGAGTCTTGCGGGAACTAACAGAAAAATCCCGCAATAATTCCTCTATGCTAAGATGTTTTTTTTGAGTTGAATACATTTCTCGCCATGAGTGTATCTCTCGTTATAGACCATAACAAGTAACGAATAGTGGACTTACTTTAATCAATATTTTGTTTTTCGTACTTTTTACCTTTTTTAGTTGAAGAAGAAGAAGGAGAGAGAGAGAGAGAGAGAGAGAGAGAGAATGCTTATACCGACCAACAGAGTGAGGGGCTTCTTACAATCCATTTTTTCTTCTATTTGGACCCAATTGCAGCAAGAGGAAATAATACTCTCTCTCTCTCTTTCTCTCTCTCTCTCTCTCATCCACGGAATCACATGGGAAAATAGGGATAGGCGCGAATTATATATGATTTAGCATAATACTATATAATTTAATTATAAATTACGATCCTGCTCACAACATTAACCCTGTATCCCCTTCCCACCTAAAACTCAAAACTTTCCTCATCCACACATCCTTAAAGTATCCACTTCCCACCTAAAACTCAAAGCATCCCTTATCAAACAACCCTAAAGTATCCCATTCTCACCTAAAACTCAAAACATCCTTCATCCACACAACCTTAAAGTATCCCCTTCCCACCTAAAACTCAAAACATCCCTCATCCACACAACCCTAAATTTAGTATCCCCTTCCCACCTAAACTCAACACATCCCTCAACCACACAACCCTAAAATATCCCCTTCCCACCTAAAACTCAAAACATTCCTCATCCACACAACCCCAAAGTATCCCCTTCCCACCTAAACTCAAAACATCCCTCATTCATGCAACCCTAAGGTATCCCCTTCCCACCTAAAACTCAAACATCCCTCATCCATGCAACCCTAAAGTATTCCCTTCCCACCTAAAACTCAAAACACCCCTCATCCACACAACCCCAAAGTATCCCTTCCCACCTAAAACTCAAAACATCCCTCATCTGCACAGCCCCAAAGTATCCCCTTCTTACCTAAAACTCAAAACATCCTCATCTACACAACTCCAAAGTATCCCCTTTCCACCTAAAACTCAAAAAGTCCCTCAACCATAAAGCCCAATATTAACCAAACCTTTTAAGATTCAAAATATCCATCATTAATCCAAACCTAAATGTTTATCCTTTGACTCTAAAACTCAAAATATACCTTCTACATCCAAAACTCAAGTTTCGCCCTCCTACTTTAAATGGAAATGCCAGTCGATCTAAATTCTTCACAATCATCTAAACCCAAATTATTCCGTGCCACTAAAGAATTAAAGTGCCCTCTTATCCAGTCGAACCAAAATTATTTCCCTTCCCTTAAACCTCAAAATATCCTTCTACATCACAAATTCAAAATATCCGACATCCAACCCAAAATATCCCTCACCATCCCCCACTTTAAATTGAAATATCCATCAGCTTCTGAAACTTAAATGATGCCTGCTCCCATCTAAAACTTTAAATATCCCTCAGGCACCTAAACTAAAATTTCCCGCTCTCCTGTGATACATACAAAACCAAAAGATTTCCTTCTACCTCCTAAAATCGAAAATATTCCTCAGCTACCCATAAATGATCCCACTTTCCCTTTAAACTCAAAATATCCTTCAGCCTATCAGACCCAGAGTATCCCTTGACCAATTAAACCTACAGTATTTTAAACTATCTGAGACAGAAAGTATCATTTAACCATCGAAATCGAAACTGCGTCGTCTCATAACAAGACTTGAAATATCTCTCAATCATCCAATTCCAAATTATTCCTCCTCAAACCTAAAACTCAAAGTATCCCTTGATCACCCAAATCCAATATATCTTCCTCACATCAAAAATTCAAATTACCCTCATCCACAAAAACAAAAAGTATCCTGTCCCCCCAAAACTCAGATTATCCCTCAAACTCCCTACTCAAATTTATACCCTCTAACCAAAGATTGAAACTATCCCTCGACCATCCAAGCACTAATTATTCTCCTTCATTCCTAAAATTCAAAATTTCTCTTAACTTTCTAAATACAAATTATCTCCTCGCCTGATGGTTCTTCCTCTAACTAATAACAACTACAAAGATAATATAGTAAAAATGAAATGAAGGAGAGAGACCCTCTTTCAAGCAAGTCTAGTTAAAGAGAATGGCAGCATCAGTGGAAATGATTTTATACAGAGTCTTTTCAATTCTTCTTATTATCTTCTTTTCATCAGGGCTGATATTTGCTAATGACTGGCCGATGTTCATGGTCTGGAAAAGGAAGATAATGGTTTTTTGAATAAGACTAATTTTATTTCGTATGAGTAGAAGTTAAAAATGGCGTGTAATAGCCGTACAGTTCTAAGACTTCCAAATTGCAGCAGCTGGAAACCGGGATTCGTCGTATTTCTCGTGTGGAGGATCTTCTTCGTGGTCTTTCTAAGGGCGTAGCGGAATTCCAACCTTTCCAACCGTATCATCGGTTCATTCTCACGGAACGGTGGGCTTTTTCGCAATTCTCATTGACCTGCCACACCACCGATCGCCTGGGACCCTATAAATACTGACTAACAAGCCCATTCCAACTAGAAAAAGCCAACCCTTCCGTGAGAATGAACCGATGATACGGTTGGAAACACCGGAATTCCGCTACGCCCTTAGAAAGACCACGAAGAAGATCGTTCACACGAGAAATACGACGAATCCCGGTTTCCAGCTGCTGCAATTTGGAAGTCTTAGAACTGTACCGCTATCACACGCCATTTTTAACTTCTACTCATACGAAATAAAATTAGTCTTATTCAAAAAACCATTACCTTCCTTTTCCAGACTATGAACATCGGCCAGTTATTAGTAAATATCAGCCCTGATGAAAAGAAGATAATAAGAAGAACTGAAATGAGCTTATAAAAAATCAATTCCACTGATGCTGCCATTCTCTCTAGGAAGTCATAATAATAATAATAATAATAATAATAATAATAATAATAATAATAATAATAATAATAATAATAATAATAATAATAAGAAGAAGAAGAAGAAGAAGAAGAAGAAGAAATAACTATTATTTTTTAGGCTGCACGCGAAATAAAAATGTTCATAATTTGCATAGGGAATTATTCTCAAAGTTATTAGATTATTTCATTTTTGTCTCATCTGTGCCGTTAACGTGCTTAAGGTGAGAAATGTTCATTTTATTTTAGGGGACATATGATCGCAAATTTTATTGCGAAAAAATGCTAATATGGATATTAATTATGCACAAAAAGAGTATATTATTCCGATTGTCACTGCATTGCCGATATGTTTGTTTAAAAAACGAAAACTAACACAAAAGCAGGAATAAAACAT
Organism: Macrobrachium rosenbergii; assembly: GCF_040412425.1. Classification (NCBI taxonomy): domain Eukaryota; kingdom Metazoa; phylum Arthropoda; class Malacostraca; order Decapoda; family Palaemonidae; genus Macrobrachium; species Macrobrachium rosenbergii. The sequence continues at coordinate 7,457,290 of NC_089795.1, read as the reverse complement.
TAAACAAACAATCGACGATGGTTTCCCTTTCAGTTTCAACCTTCCAGAAGCTGGAAATAAATTCAAAGCCCGAGAAGGACCGGTTGCCATGAACATTCTATTTTCTTTCTTTCAGGAGTTTGAGAGAGATAACTACAGCGACATGGAAAAGTGTAGAGTCGCTGAATCACAAAATAAAAAGGTAGATTCTGTTATCCTTAGAGGTCTTAGAACACGTTTTACACCCATGGAAAATAATTTGTTTGGAATATTAACTAACATTTAGAGTTCATGAATTCATTGGCAAGCTTAAAGTTAACTCGTATATTTTTTTTTCTCTCTAAATCTCTCGAAAACACCATCAAAAGAAGTGTCTGTCAAATCCTGAGTTTATCTTTACACATTCATGGTCTATGTCAGGTAAATTTCTACAGGCTTTGAATGACTCTCACTTCATTTCAGCTCTATTTTGAGAGAGAGAGAGAGAGAGAGAGAGAGAGAGAGAGAGAGAGAGAGAGAGAGATTAGAGAGAGAGAAAATCATGATGAAATATCAAACGTCCTGTCTTCCTATTCAATTTCTTTATATGAAAGCAGCCTTTATCCGAACTGAGAAATGAAGACACTTGACTATGATATCAAAGGAGGACATTCGTATGGTTGAAAAGGAGTAAGTGGGAAATTATAAAATATATTCAGATATTGCAAAGTCCAGGAAAATTCTTTTAAACGTCTGGCCTTTCCTCTTTGAAATGTGACACTGGAATCTTCGCAGAAGTTTCCAATGGCCCTCATGATGGCTGACAAAGCAGAAGGATCTTTCAACGTCCCATTATAACGGCGATATAAATCTAGAGGATATATAAATGCCAACACACGTATGCATATACATACACATCATGAATGTGATTTTTTTTTTCAACATTTAAAGGCCTAAATATTACTTCTTTTCATTTAATGACTGAATCATTCCCCTGTATTCCTCCTACAATTTGAGTTCCTGCAAGGAGAGCCAATGTCGTCTTCTGTTTTCTTCTGTCGAGAAAGGGAGTTTTGTTATTAGCTCCTATTGACAGACAATATTAATATCATCTTCATGGCTAACAGGGCTACTATACATTGATTCACAACTCATTTCGGTCGTAGGTGCGTGAACCACCAGTTGAGGACCAGTGACCTAGAAAATTATAAGTTTCTTGACATAATGAAGTCGAAGAGCAGAAATTCACGAACAGGCGCTAATCCAAAAGTTCTATTGTAATTGTCGGTCATTGAAACTCCTATCAGTTATCATAGTAATTCAGCCTCGTTCTCTGAACACTCATTAGAGGAATGAAGGGATTACCTTAGGAAATCTTTACCTCCATACTCATTCACATTCAGGGACACTCAAATACGTTTCATGCAGTTAGGAATCCTGGGTGAATTATTTAAAAATAACTTCAGTGTCAAGAGGAACTTCTTTTGCCATAACAAATCTCGACAGCCTTCCTTGAACGATACTCCTAATGTACTTTGCTCTTCTTTGGAAGAACAAGCTCCAAAGGCTGATTTTCTTTACTCCAATCTGAAGCTTAAGCATGAGCTGACGGGGAAGGATTAGCTTGCTCACTGGTGTTCTTCCAGGAAAAATGAATGTCGGGAGACACCACCATCTTCCTTACTATGCCCCATCCAGCTCCTCTCAATAAATTAGAAGTAACATGAACTTCTTCCCCTGCTCCTAAGGGGGAAATTAATAAATCTGCGCCATCAGGAACATTAAGATTAAGCAAATTATCTAGCTATGCAAATAAAACTGTAAATAAAAAAATAACATTCTTAAGTTCAAGTTTATTTTAATCAATATGAGCCACTTCGCCTAATCAACGAAAAGAAGCCCATTACTAAATAAAAATTACCTCCGCAGACACAGTCAACCTCGTCGAATCGCCTTGGCAGAGTTATACATTGATAAACAACAATGGCCATCCCAACGAATAAACCACACTTTCACAAACGTCAGTGCCTACAGAACACAGTTACATTTGACTTAGAATTTTTAACATTTGCACGGTTACAAATAGTTCCCAGGCAAGGACGGGAGATAATCAGTGCATTACTTTTTAAGTGACTGTTCCCTTTTCCTTTGATAGTTAGTACTTGACAGTTCCGTACCTGCTCTTCTAATCAAAATCTTTTCCACAAGCGAACATGGTAAATGCCTCAATTATTATGCCGCAAGAAAAATATCTCGTATTCTTATATTTAAAGTTTCTCATTCATGTATACTGTATATATATATATATATATATATATATATATATATATATATATATATATATATATATATATATATATATGTATGTATGTATGTATACATAGTAAATGCCTTAATTATTATGCCAAACAAAAATATCTCGTATTCTTATTAGCTTTCATTCATGTATACTGTATATATATATATATATATATATATATATATATATATATATATATATACATATATACATATATATATATATATATATATATATATATATATATATATATATATATATATATATATATATATATATATATATATATATATATATATATATATATATATATATATATATATATATATATATATATATATATATATATATATATATATATATATATATATATATAGAGTATACACGAATGAGAAGCTTTGAATATAAGAATACGAGATATTTTTTGCAGGCAAAATAATTAAGTCATTTACCATGGTCGTTTGTGGAAAAGATTTTGTTTAGAAGAGCAGGCTCAAAACTGTCAAGTACTAACTATCAAAACTAACTATGTGCGTGTGTGTGTGTGTGTGTGTGTGTGTGCGTGTATAAACGTGAATGTTTGTAAATTTGTTTGTCCACTATAGAAATCTGATCCGCTTGACAGACCTAAACAAAATTTTGCACATGGCTTCTATGTCACCCCACAAAGGTTTATAACTCAAAATTAAACCCCCACCCCTTGACAGACATACAAACACAGACAAAACAAATGAAATTTTCGTTTTTACGTCACCTTTTCCTTCAACTTCCTGGGTTAATTCTCATTTTCCACTGACGCTCATCATTTTCTTCCAGGCTCCGTCAGGCGTATGATTTCATTAAACTCCTCCCACTGCAAACACTATCATCAGTTTAGTACATCAAAAAATTAAACAGATGTGTTTGACTGTAATAGAATTACTTTCATTTAGTCATAAAGCAATGTAATTCAAAATATAACTCCTACCACCACACCAGTCAGACCCTGCATTTCTCTCCACTGAAAAAATACTGACAGACCAGATGTTTCTGTAACAGGCTTACCTCCTCATTAAAAAATTACTCGCGTCAAATTACCGCATTTTTCAGCGTTCATCTGAAACCAAACGCATCTTAATTAATCATACCTGCCAGTTAAATACAAAACTAACCCCCGTTAAAAAAGTTACTCATGACAGAAGCTCCATATTTCTTTCAGTGTTCATCTTCAGCCAAACATACATTAATTATACCTTGCCAATAAAATAAAACACCTAAAGTACCTTGAGGTATCACCTCACCATATCGACAATTTCTATCAGGGCCAGTGCTAGGAATTGCGGGCCCAATTAGTAAATTCAAAGTCAACGACATTCAAGTTCCACTTCTCTCAAAACTCCGTTTACTTGAACCTGAGACAGCAATAGGTGCTATGGTATATTTGTCACTATTATTATTATTATTATTATTATTATTATTATTATTATTATTATTATTATTATTATTATTATTATTATTATTATTATAGAAATTAAGACTTTTATGTCTAATATAAAAATGATGTTCAAGTGATAATTTTCTGTTAATATAGTATGCATAATAATGTGAGGAATAATAATACTTCCTCATTCTTCATTTCATAGGAATGTAACTTCTTCTCCCCAATTATCTACCCCTCCCCCTCCCCTCTCCCCTTTATTTTCCCTCCTGCTCTCCTCACCTACCCCTATCCCTTCCTTCTCCCTTGTCCCTCCCCTTCCTTCTCCCTTGTCCTCCCCCTTCCCCTCTTCCATTCACCCTACCATCCTCCTCCCTCCCCCTCCACCTTCCCCTTCCACTTCTCCAACCTTTCCCCTCTCCTCCCCATCCTCTTCCCCATTCTTACTCCTCCTCTATCCTCTCACTTTTTCCCCTTACCCCCTACATCTTCCCTCTTTCCTCCCCTCCCTCTTCCGTCCCACTACCCATAGATTGTTATTCAGAGTTTTTCCAGGCAGTGCCAGGTTGGTGAGGTAATGTATATGTGTATATATATATATATATATATATATATATATATATATATATATATATATATATATATATATATATATATATATATATATGTTAATCCTTCTCCCAACTTCTTCCATAATCAAAATCCTATATCTCAAAGCACAAGAAACAACCTACCTTTAAAGTCAACACCATCATCCCTGCTCATCGAAGTTCTCCTAGGAATGTCAGTTCCCATCTCCCAACCCTCTCCCTCTCATGTCACAGCTCAAATCAACCAAAGGCTAGACGAAACTCATGTTCTACTAAAAGACAGTTTTATTCCCAAACTTAACATGACAAAACAAAACAAAAAAATTAAAGAAGAGAAGGGCAAAGATTGTCCTTAATTTCTGACAAAAAAAGTAAATGAAAAATCAAACTCTAGGACTGGTAAATACATTTTGACACACCAATCATTTACATACTCCCAAAAGTAATGTCAAAGTCTGTCATGACCGAAGTCAATGTTATGTGTCAGAAATTCCCTTAACATGTGACCACTAACAAATCCATCTGAAACAAAAGGTCACCTTTAAAATAAAGCACAAAGACATATAAATGTATAAATGGGAGAATCCCCATGTTACCAAAATCACCCAGCACACCCCAAAGGTTATATATGGTAAATATGCAAGACAATAAAAATGGGAAAATATCCAATAATAAAATGTAAATGAAACAATTAACTCACTGTCCAATCGAGCATTTTTAAAAAGAAAAGATCACTTGCTCACCTTTACTGGCAAAAGTCTAACGCCCTCGCCAGGCAGAACATCCACCAATTAAAGTTACTGCCCAAATAATTCATCTGTACTCGAGATTTTCAATATATTACACCTCAATGACCCCCTTTCGAGCGGACTTACACACACTCATAGTTCTAGAATATTCTCCCGCCACTCCTTCGTGACGTGGAGATCCCGTGACACGATACAGGTCAACAGGGTCAACGCTCGTGACTCTGTGAGCCACGAAGATTTCCAAGACCCAAATTACTTTCACTCATCGCGAGAATTACAGTTTACGAAACAGACCGGTATACGTTCACAAGATTTCTTAAACACACCAACACTGTTGCACATTCCATCAAGGATCCTAATTATGACATACATTTCAGTGCTGCATAACTATATACAGTACTAACAATTCTATAGGAGTTGTCAATATATATATATATATATATATATATATATATATATATATATATATATATATATATATATATATATATATATATATATATATATATATATATATATAAATATATATATATATATATATATATATATATATATATATATATATATATATATATATATATATATATATATATATATATATATATATATATATATATATATATATATATATATATATATATATATATATACTGTATATATATTGTATACACACACATACACACACACACACACACACACACACATATATATATATATATATATATATATATATATATATATATATATATATATATATATATATATATATATGTGTGTGTGTGTGTGTGTGTGTGTGTGTGTGTGTGTGTGTAAACTTTGAATGACAGTCTACGTGTAGGGGGAAGGAAAAGGGATAGAGGAGGGGGAAGGAAAGGAAAGGGGAGGGGAAGGGGGAGGGGAGGGAGTAGGAAGAGGGGAGTGGTTTGTGTTGATGGTCCGACTGACAGTTCTACTTTTTTCACGAACAGATGTGGGTGAGCTGACAAGCTGTCTGTTCCTTTTATCCAGGTATTACTTGGTGACTGTCCCATCTATCCAGGTATCACTGTGGTTACTGTCCCTTTTATCCAGGTATCACTGTGGAGACTGTCCCTTTTATCTAGGTATTACTGTGGTGACTGTCCCATTTATCCAGGTATTACTCTGGTGACTGTCCCTTTTATCCAGGTATTACTGTGGTGACTGTCCCTTTTATCCAGGTATTACTCTGGTGACTGTCCCTTTTATCCAGGTATTAATGTTATGTCTGTCCCTTTCATCCAGGTATCACTGTGGTGACTGTCCCTTTTATCCAGTTATTACTGTGGTGACTGTCCCATTTATCCAGGTATTACTGTGGTGACTGTCCCTTTTATCCAGGTATCACTGTGGTGACTGACCTTTTATCCAGGTATTACTGTGGTGACTGTCCCATTTATCCAGGTATTACTGTGGTGACTGTCCCATTTGTCCAGGTACTACTCTGGTGACTGTCCCTTTTATCCAGGTACGACTGTGGTGACTGTCCCCTTTACCCAGGTATTAATGTTATGTCTGTCCATTTTATCCAGGTATTACTGTGCTGTCTATCCATTTTATCCAAATATTACTGCTGTGACTGTCCCTTTTATCCAGGTATTACTGTGGTGACTGAAAAGCATCTTCAATAATATATTTGTATGGTCTCGAGTACATGAAATGAGGTATGACAAACCCATAGAGTTTATATTCCACATAAGTTACAAAGGGAAGGGGAAAAGGGGATAGGGGAAGGGGAAGGTGGTACGGGTTTGAAACCTAGCCTATTATCTAAGTTGGGCCAAATGATGGCCATGTGCTAAATTTTGTCTAGATTGGCAAATTGGTTCGGATTTCTATAGCGCACAAAGTTACATACATACATACAAGCTAGCATACAAACGTAGTAACATTCACTTTTGTTTATAAGATATATATATATATATATATATATATATATATATATATATATATATATATATATATATATATATATATATATATATATATATATATATATATATATATTAATAATTTGCTTAATTTTTCTTTTTATTCGTGGCCTTTTAAGGTAAATTACTTTAAAGTTAATTTAAATTTTATTTTTATTTCTGTGCCACAAGAAAAGCTGGTTAAGGTTGTTTTCGCTCCTACCGAAGGTTTTCTATTTTTAATTGGTACCTCGCCCATGAAAGTTTTGTTTCTCTTTTCATGTAATTGTTTGGCTGAAATGCTTATTTGGTGATTCCCCTTTCGCTGCCTCACGTTTGGTGGGGACTTTTGGCTGAGGATGAAGGCAGTGTGTATTCGGCTCCCTATCTTGGAGGTTTTTGGAGACTCTTTTCGTGCAGGATTCGCCGTTGGAATTTTCATACAGCTTTGAAGGATTTACTTCTGTACTTCGGAGGACGTTGCTGGTTTTTTTTTCTCTGGAGACTGTTGCAGCTACTTTCTGAGGGACATCTCCTTTGCTGCGGTCGGACGCCCTTCCGTGCGTTCTGGAGGGCACTGCCTGTGCTCCCCTGCATTCAGTATTCAACTTTGCATCCCTGGACTCGCCTGATGCCTTTGGAAGGACAGCCTGTCTTTCCTCTCGTCCTGTGTGCCTTCGTCCTGCCAACCTCCGGAGTCGTGAAAACGCCTAAAACCTTTTTGATAGCTGGTAAGGATATAAACTGTGCACTTTGCACTATATAGACGTTGCTGACGCGTGTCAGTGTGCTGTATCCTCCGGCTGCAGACTCCTCGTGATTTCAGGATCGTTTTGGACAGCCATGTGTGTGGTTCTGCGTCTTATATAAATTCATCGTGCTTTCACCCAGGGCGTGTGTTAATTAAGAATAATATCGACGGTTATTTTTAGGTGGCTTATTATTATGTATGTAATATTAAGGTTTATTTGTAAAAATTAGGATTAAGGATCTTCCCCTTTCATTCTCTCATACTAAAGTTTTCAGGGCTTTCCTAGGAATAGGTTGTTTTCCTTCCTCCTCCTACTTGCTGTCTCTCGATCTATCGTGTGAAAGAGTTTATTTTAGGTGAAGGTTTTTGTACACCCTTATTCAGCTCTTTTTGTGGGGTTTCATTTAAGTAATTATCAATATTTTTTTGTAATAAATAATTAAGTTTTGTTTAGCATTTTTTTCGTTATCCTCTTTGAGTGTTTTTTTTGCTCTGTTGGTGATCTTGCCCCTTGACTTTAATTAATCCTTTGTGGCACTGATCGTAAAAATGAAAAAGAGCCTGTTCTTGCCACTTCCTAAATATTAAATATTTTTGTGAACATAAGTTCATTACATATTTTGGCGACCTTTTTTGCCAGGATCATCCAACAGCGTAATTCACGTTGCACTCAAAGAGGTGTTTAGGTCAGCGAATAAGGTTAGGTAAATTATTATAGTTTCACCCCCATTTAGCAAGTAAGCATGCATTATTTTGAGGAGGAAGAGGCTGCTGCTGCCCGATTTTTGGCAGATCCAGATTGGGAGAGGAATCTCTATGATCTAAAAAGAGATCAGTTATTTATTTTAGCTGAGTTTCTAGATTTAAGTTTGGTTTCAGAAGTTAGGAAAGGTCAGCTTTTATTTGAAGTCATTAAAGCCGCTAGGTCCTATAAAGAAACCCTGGATATCGTCACTTTTGAGAAAATAGAGAATGGTAAGGGAAATGTAGAAAATGAGAAGGGAGAGGTAAGTGCCAGAGATGTGGAGGAGAAAGAGGACAGTGTTAGTAATACAAATAGGGAAATGGGTAATGAAGGTAATGATGTAAATGATGGTCGGGTAAGTGAACTGAAATTGAGTATTTTAAGGGAACAAGCAAAGATTAAAGAGTTGGAATTTAAAGCTCTGCAGTTGCAGGCTGAAGAGAGGGCGAAGGAGAGGGATCATGAAATTCAATTGTTGAAATTGCAGCTGTCAGCTAATAATGGTAGTAGTAATCGTTGTGATAATGACAAATTTAATTTATTAAGTGCCCTTAAACTTGTTCCCCTATTTAATGAAGAAGACGTCCCCGAATTCTTTATTTCTTTTGAGAGGATTGCTAAAAAGCTGAATTGGCCTCGGGACATGTGGACCACTTTGGTCCAGTGTCGTTTAAAAGGGAAATCTCAGCGTGTGTACAATACGCTTAACGAGGACTTGTCATCTGATTATGACTCCGTTAAGGCAATAATTCTGAAAGCTTATGATCTTGTTCCGGAGGCGTATAGGCAAAAATTTAGAAATTTTAAGAAGAGTCCGGATATGACTTTCGTGGAATTCGCGCGAAAGAAAGAACAGTTCATGGACGACTGGGTAAAGTCCAAAGAGGTTGATTCTTTTGACAAATTTAGGGAGTTAATTTTGACAGAAGAATTTAAGCGGTCTGTGTCGAGGGAGCTAAAGATTCATTTAGAGGAGTTGAAAATTGATTCTTTGCAGGAGGTGGCAATTGCCTCTGATGAATACTCCCTTGCACACAGGCATGACTCGGTAAAGAAGGAAATTCCTAAAAAGTTCTCTTCTCGTAATGGAAATAATTGGCAGGAAAACCTTATCAGAAATGGTCGAATGATTTTCAATCAGGTCAAAATGTAAACCGTAATAACGTAAATAGTGGTAGAAATGGTAGTGTAGAGTCACGTAGCTACGTGAATAGTAGTAGGTCTGGTGGTGGTAGTGGAAGTAGAGAATCTCAGGAGTCTAGGTTAAGTTGTTATTGGTGTAATAGGAAAGGTCATGTAAAGGCAAATTGCTTTGCCATGAAAAATTATTTGGAGAAGAACAGAGAGCCCGTTAGTGTTGTTTCTGCGGAGAAGTCTCCAAAGAAAGAGGTATTACCTGAAAATAGTAAGTGACTAAAATTTGCTAAGTACATATCGAATGGGACGGTTTTCACTGATGGTAACAAACAGATAGGACGTAGTGTTAAGATTCTTCGTGACACTGGTGCAGCACAATCTTTAATTTTGAGAAAGTCTGTACCTAATGGGTTTGAATTTTCAAATAATGATTTTGTAGTTTTGGGAGGATTTCCTAACACGGTTGCCTCCTATCCTCTCGAAACTATGTATCTAGAAACAGATTATTATGAGGGTACAGTAAAACTGGCGGTGGTCGACAGTTTACCTATTCCCGGTGTTGACATGTTGTTTGCTAATGATTTGGTGTTACATGACGAAGCAAATTATTTCCCAATTTTGACTCTTACGGAGATAGGGGAAGATGAGTGTTGTTTTGATGGTTCTGTGTTGGAATCTGTCTCTGTTATTACTCGTTCTCGTGCACGAGAGATTGATCTCGGGAATATCGATTTAGATATGGATGAAATAAATAGACAGACGACTGACACTGTGACGAGTAGTAGTAGTAATAGAAGTAGAGATATTTTGTTTAATGATATTGAATGGGATGTCGAGGCTTTAAAAGAAGCCCAAACAAATGAATTTTCTGATTTTGATGATTGTGATCTTAATGATTTATCAAGACCTGTTTTTCTTAAAGAAGGAGGTTTGGTGTATAGAGTCAGTAGATCAGCTAATGCACCTGCTGACCAGGTAGAGGTTGTGAAGCAATTGGTAGTTCCAGAACGATACCGTTCTAAATTATTATTTTTAGCTCATGAGAATAACCTTTCAGGGCATTTCGGGGTCAGGAAAACTTTTCAGAAAGTAGCTCAACATTTTTTCTGGCCTGGGATGCGTCGTGATGTAAAGCGACACGTATTATCTTGTAAAGTTTGTCAACTCGTGGGGAAGCCGAACCAGAAAATTCCTAAAGCTCCCTTAATTCCTATTCCGTCAGTGGGAGAACCTTTTAGGGAAGTGATTATTGATGTTGTAGGTCCTTTACCGCGGACGCGCGGGGGACATGAATATATTTTGACAATGGTTGATAGGATGTCACGTTTCCCTGAGGCTGTTCCGCTGCGGAGTATTAGAGGGGAAAAAATTGTCGAGGCATTGGTTGGCTTCTTTACGAGGTTTGGAATTCCCAAAATTATTCAGAGTGACCGTGGTACAAACTTTACGAGTAGGTACTTTAAACGAAAAATGAATGAGTTAGGGATTGACCATGTTACTTCCTCCCCTTATCACCCTGAGAGTCAGGGCCAAGTGGAGAGATTCCACCAAACCCTTAAATCTATATTAAAAAAATTTTGTTTAGAAACTGGTTGTGACTGGGATAAAGAGATCCCTTATGCTCTGTTTGCAATCAGGTCAACGCCGAATGAGACGTTGGGTTTCTCTCCCTTTCAGCTTATTTTTGGACATTGTGTTCGTGGTCCATTAGATGTTGTGAGGGAACACTGGGAGGAGAAACCCTGATATGAATATTTTAGATTATGTGTCTAATTTACAGGAGAAATTGCGTAAAGCTTGGACCTTTGCCTGGAAAAATTTAACAAAGGCTCAAGCTACTATGAAAACAAATTACGATGTTGGCACCCAAATGAGACATTTTGATCCAGGAGACAGAGTCTTGGTATTGCTTCCCATTCCTGGGAATCCACTCAAGGCTCGATTTTCAGGTCCGTGGAAGGTACTCAAGAAACTGAATGACGTGAATTACCTTATTGAGACCCTGAAAAGACGTCGAAAAACCCAAATTTGTCATGTTAATATGTTAAAGCCTTTTGTCAGTAGAGAAGTAGACGTAGAACCAGTGTCACTGGTAGAGGTAGAAGTAGATCCTATGGTAGACATTAAATTATCAGTGGGACCTGATGGTCTGTGCAATAATTCAAATATTCTTGATAACCTTGATGTTAAATTTCAGCATCTGGATAAGGATAAAGTAACGTCCTTAACTAAGTTAATTATTGATTATAAAGATTTATTTCAGGATGCACCAGGACGAACTAATATTTTAGAACACGATGTTGATGTAGGGGAGGCACAACCTATTAAACAGGGTCCGTATAGGTTGAACCCCTCCAAAAGGGACATCGTTAAAGACGAAGTGAAGTATATGCTGGACCACGATCTCGTAGAGCCCAGTCATAGTCCATGGAGCTCTCCGGTAGTCTTGGTAAAAGGAGGGTGGTCAGCATAGACTATGCTTTGATTATCGCAAGGTTAATGCGGTTACGAAGACAGACTCCTTCCCTTTGCCTCGGGTGGAAGATTGTATCGACCGTATTGGGTCTGCTAAATATATTAGCAAATTTGATTTGTTGAAGGGTTACTGGCAGGTCGGGCTTTCACCCAGGGCAAGGAAAATTTCTGCGTTTGTGACGGGTGACGGCCTGTATGAATGCAAGGTTATGCCATTCGGTATGAAAAATGCAGCCGCCACCTTTCAAAGACTCATGAATTTTATTACTTGTGATTTAGAAGGATGTGTAGTATATATTGATGACTTAATAATTTATAGCGACGATTGGGAGACTCATCTAAAGAGGATTAGAGCTCTATTTGAGGTTCTGAGAAGGGCTGGTTTGGTAGTTAACTTAAGGAAGAGTGATTTTGCTCAGGCCAAGGTAGTTTATCTTGGGCACGAGATAGGCCTGGGTAAAATCGCTCCTAAGAAAGCAAATGTGGAGGCAATTTCAGAGTTTCCAGCACCTCAAAATAGGAGAGGTGTAAGACGTTTTCTGGGCATGGTAGGTTATTACCGCAGGTTTGTTAAAAACTTTTCCGACATTGCTCATCCCTTAACTAATCTTTTGAAGAAGGACGTGAAATTTGTTTGGGATGACCATTGTCAGGAATCGTTTGAAAAGTTAAAAGCTTCCTTAATAAGTTTTCCTTTGTTACGTTCACCAGATTTTTCTCTCCCTTTTGTTTAGCGACAGATGCCAGTGTTGTAGGTTTAGGTGCTGTTCTTCTTCAGAGACTTCCCGATGGAACGACTCATCCTGTGGCGTATTTCTCGAAGAAGTTGTTACCAGCAGAGAGGAGGTACTCTACGGTAGAGAAGGAAGCCCTATGTTTAGTGAAAGCTCTTGTTCACTTTGAAGTATACCTGTTGCCCTCTCCAACTACAATAAATGTATTAACGGATCATAATCCACTTATTTTTATAAATAAATTCAAAAACAAGAATCAGCGTATCTTACGCTGGAGTCTTATTCTGCAGGAGTATAACCTTAATATCCAACACATCTCTGGCAAAAGTAATGTTGTTCCTGATACTTTATCAAGAGCCTTCGAGAAGGTTTAATTTGTTTGGTGGTAGTTTGAAGTTTGCCTCATTATTAACGACTTTTCTTTTTTTTTAGGTTCTCTATTTTCTTTGTTTGTTACTTAGTTATTATTTGCTATTATTTGTTATTTGCTATTTGTTTGTTTTTTTAGGGTAGTAGACTTAACGTAAAGTTTTCTTTTTTCTTAAATTTTTTCAAGCTTATTGGTTTTTTTTTTTTTTTAAAGGTTTTGTTGAATTCTTTAATTAAAAAAAAAATAATAAATTATTTTTTTTTCCTTTTGGTGGGGAGCTGTAATAATTTGCTTAATTTTTCTTTTATTCGTGGCCTTTTAAAGTAAATTACTTTAAAGTTAATTTAAATTTTATTTTTATTTCTGTGCCACAAGAAAAGCTGGTTAAGGTTGTTTTCGCTCCTACCGAAGGTTTTCTATTTTTTAATTGGTACCTCGCCCATGAAAGTTTTGTTTCTCTTTTCATGTAATTGTTTGGCTGAAATGCTTATTTGGTGATTCCCCTTTCGCTGCCTCACGTTTGGTGGGGACTTTTGGCTGAGGATGAAGGCAGTGTGTATTCGGCTCCCTATCTTGGAGGTTTTTGGAGACTCTTTTCGTGCAGGATTCGCCGTTGGAATTTTCGTACAGCTTTGAAGGATTTACTTCTGTACTTCGGAGGACGTTGCTGGTTTTTTTTTTCTGGAGACTGTTGCAGCTACTTTCTGAGGGACATCTCCTTTGCTGCGGTCGGACGCCCTTCCCGTGCGTTCTGGAGGGCACTGCCTGTGCTCCCCTGCATTCAGTATTCAACTTTGCATCCCTGGACTCGCCTGATGCCTTTGGAAGGACAGCCTGTCTTTCCTCTCGTCCTGTGTGCCTTCGTCCTGCCAACCTCCGGAGTCGTGAAAACGCCTAAAACCTTTTTGATAGCTGGTAAGGATATAAACTGTGCACTTTATATAGACGTTGCTGACGCGTGTCAGTGTGCTGTATCCTCCGGCTGCAGACTCCTCGTGATTTCAGGATCGTTTTGGACAGCCATGTGTGTGGTTCTGCGTCTTATATAAATTCATCGTGCTTTCACCCAGGGCGTGTGTTAATTAAGATTAATATCGACGGTTATTTTTAGGTGGTTTATTATTATGTATGTAACATTAAGGTTTATTAGTAAAAATTAGGATTAAGGATCTTCCCCTTTCATTCTCTCATACTAAAGTTTTTCAGGGCTTTCCTAGCAATAGGTTGTTTTCCTTCCTCCTCCTACTTGCTGTCTCTCGATCTATCGTGTGAAAGAGTTTATTTTAGGTGAAGGTTTTTGTACACCCTTATTCAGCTCTTTTTGTGGGGTTTCATTTAAGTAATTATCAATATTTTTTTGTAATAAATAATTAAGTTTTGTTTAGCATTTTTTCGTTATCCTCTTTGAGTGTTTTTTTTTGCTCTGTTGGTGATCTTGCCCCTTGACTTTAATTAATCCTTTGTGGCACTGATCGTAAAAATGAAAAAGAGCCTGTTCTATATATTTTCTTGCCACTTCCTAAATATTAAATATTTTTGTGAACATAAGTTCATTACAATATATATTTTAAACGCATAGCGGTTCTTCCAAACATTCGGACGCCTAGGCATACAAAGCATCAAGATTTAACCTGATTTTGCTTACCTAAATCCTAGGTATTTTACTGGAATAACGGGGTTGAAGCTCACAATATAATAATTAGGCTTAATCTAGACTTCGTAAACACATATAAAGTAAGTGGGGATGAAGGAGGAAAACAAAGAAATGCGAAATACAGAAAAAGATAAAGAATGGGCGAAGTTTTGAACAAAAAGCGACTTTACCTTAGGACGAACGTTGTGCGCTTACCAACACCGCCGGGGTGTCTTCGCAATTGCTTCTTCACTTCACTAATAGGATAATAGACAAAGAAAGGAGAAGAGGCCCGTCGGACATGTGGTCTCTCCGAATGCTCCAGTCTCTCTGTCGTTCCTGACCGGCCTGGGTCAAAACAGGCCTACAGTCATGCCTTAGGCGTCTACGCTCTGTTAAAACATTCGCCACGAGAGACAGGTAAAAAGGAAAATAGGACCTTAGGACCACCTATTTTTAAAGCTGAATATGGAAATTTCTCCTATGGGGTTAAATGCCTAAATGCTACCTATTCCTTTCTCCAACGGATGTTAAAGTTTGAACTGAAGACGCTCCTAATGCGGACAATGGCTTTTCCCGGTCTTGGTCAGGCTGATATTATTTACAATCAAATGTTACGAGGGCGAACTGCAGTAATATTTATAAAGCTCCCCTCAAGAGGGCCTTCACTCCCTTTTCGGGCGTGAAGGTCTGTACTAAACAAGCTGTTCGCCTCTATTAGGTTACTCTTCTTCCCTGAGCAGATTAGTCCTGGTTAGCCTACCTAGCTACAGAACTACCTAGCCCTAGATAGGATATGAGCTATAATCACTACTTTACCTAATTCTAATAGTACTAGAAGGTGCTTACGGTTATTATAGGCTACCTCCTACAATCATGATGTGTTTTAGACCTAGCCTAGTGGTACATTCTATGATATTCCTAGCCTAACCTATCCCTAACCCGACCATGTAGCACCAACATAAGAGTTAATATTCTAACTAAATTACAACATGGTTTATGTTTAATACAATTAAAATTTACTAGTTAATTCATGAGGGTTGCCTCATATGATAAATGGGTGCCTCACTGAGGTCTTAGGCCATGCGTGTCACGAGCATCGTGGCTCGTTTCACAATAGTTAAGATTACTGAAATTAGTTAGGCTACTTACATGATTACTGCGGCTCGGTGGTAAGTGGAAAGAACAAGGCTACTAAATTGATGTACTGTACTTTAAGGTGGCCTAGGCTATGCACAAATGAAAGGAAGAGATCACACTGGCTACCTCCTCTGGGCAAGGGGCCAGGATCACTCTTAGATGTTAGGGCACTGTGCCGAGAGGGCACTAGTGCCAGGATGAGCGTATAGCTCGGCAACTACTGGGCTCTCTTCCGCCCCTTCTTCTTCTTCTTCGGTTTCCTCCAAGGCCTATCAGTAGCTGGCCTAGCAGGTGATGAGAGCACCGACTCCGGGGACAGGCCAGAAGGGCTAGCGGGCGCGAAGTCAGGGGCAACTGCAAAGCTGAGGGAGGACTCCCTACTCCGGCTGCTGCGACAACCGGAGGCGAGGGCGATCTCGACTTCTGCGTCCGAGGATGCCAGTTCCTGGTCTTCCAAGGAAGGGGTACCATTTCGATCCTCCAGGGTTCATCCCTGGATTCAACTTTGCAAAGAAGAATCTTGCAAAGAAGAAGTTTCGGGTGCTGGAGGCTCTCCAGTCACGATGATCAACTGCATGGGGAATCCTAAATCTCCCGGAGGAGGATTCACCTCATGATTTAGACCCGGCATAGGGCCTTTTCCATTGGTAGCTCAACGTCCGGGACGGACGGAGTCTGGCACTGCTCAGTGCTCGCAAGTGGCACTGGCAGCAGTTGAGGGTCAGGCATGCCTGATGAGGGGTCCGGAGGTGCACTACCTCGCGGACGACTTGTGGTTGGCTGCGGCAGAGATTCCTGCCCCAGCGGAGATCGTAGCCTCTCGGTGAGTTTTGTTCGGGGCGTCCGCTGGGCGTTGCTTGTTTGGGCAGCCCTCCCAATTTGTGGAGTGGTCTGCCCGCTTGCACGTCCTGCAGTGGTACTGCTCCTCCTGAATCTCTCTTCGCGGAGGGGGAAGACCTCTTGGTGGGTCAGCCCTTCGCAATTGGAGGGCTAGGCCTGGAATAGTTTGGTTGTGCCCCTTCCGCGGACCACTTTGGTGGGCGGAAGGTGGAGGTTTGACATTTTTGAGAGTGTTAGATGGGGCCTCCGTGGAGGAGGTAACGTGGCTGCGGAGTGGTGTTGGTAACGGGCTTCCGCAGAGAAGATCCTGACCCAACAAGAAGGCCACTCCGGGCCGAATTCCACCTACCACACCAAGGCGGTGGGGTATCGTGCCCCAAGGTGTCATTACCTGGAGTTGGACCGTGGGAACGGTGATGGTGTGGCCCTCTATCCACTTCATTTCCACCGGGTTTCTTTGTCAACCACAGCACCGGCTGGCACTTGGGCCCTAGTGATCAGGCTAATGTCTGCCGCAGTGTCTACTGTGACCGGAAGGGTCACTGGCAGGCTAGTGCTCTGAAGAGGGCCACAGAGATGTACTGGGTTTCCAGTCTCTCGGGGTAAAGGATCCGGTGCGGACCAGCAGCAGAAAAATGAAGTGCTGATTAGGTTGACAAATTTGGTGGTGGGGACATGATGTGGACAGGCCGGAGATCCAGCATTGTAGTGGCTAGCAGCCCCACAGGATCTGCACGGGCCTTTTGGATGGGCTCGGTGGCCTGCAGTAACTGTTGGAGGAGAGGCTGAGCGGATGAATCGGGAGCGGAGTTCTGGCTGGTAGGGTTAGGCTGCTTATTAGTGCCGAGTTTGTATCGGCACTCAGCTTCAGCGTGGCCCCCTTCTTGCAATAGTTGCACAGGGTCTTGCTAGGCAGTCCATTCTTCGGGCGAGTGGAGTTCGAGAGGTAGGCCGGAGGGATGATTCGCTTCTGAGAGGTGCTATGCGACTGATTGAAAGTTTCCCACGAATCAGCCATGCGACAAGCTTCCATAAGTGTGGAGGGCTGTTTATCGTTAAGATATACCGCAAGGGGCCCTGGCACACATTGGAAGAGGTCTTCTAGCATGGTCCGATTGAAGAGATCCTCAAACATCGTGCAGGCCAAGGAGTCGAACCAGCGCGTACCGGACTGGGTTTTGTGACATGCCCATTCCGTCCAAGACCAGCCGACTTCCTTGGCAAGACCTCGGAACCGTTGTCTCCATTTTTTCTGGGGTTATCTCGTAGGCCTTGGTAATGACTCTACGAACTTCCGCCATGTTGCCTCTCTGGCTCTTCTCCAGTGAGCGAAGCGCTGCCTTGGCTTTTCCCTCCATATGCTTGGCTAGTATTAAGGCTCTCTCCGTCTCCGTGGTGCTGTAGTTATCGAAAAGAGCCTCGATCTCCTCCAGCCATGCTTCTGGCTCGTCCTCAGTCCACTTGAGGACTAGAGAATTGATGCTCGAAATTGGAGCGTTTGATGCAGCAGGTGTAGGACTGGAGGCTTGATGGCTAGCCATAGCTTCGGCATTCTCCATTTTCGCTCTCTCAAGCTCGAGCTCCTTCTCCTTTAGGGCTAACTCAGTTTCCTTGCAGGCTAACTCATGCTGTCTCCTTCTTTCTTCTCTTCATATTGCCTCTTTCATACTTCCTCTGCTTCTTCAGTCTTTCTTCCTTTCTTCCTCCCCGCTTGGCCAAGTCGTCCACTTGCTCCTTAACCCAGGTGGTAAGTTCCGAGCGGTGAGACCTGCCGCCGTCCCCAGCCCCAGGAAGGTTTTATAATGCTCTGCTGCCATGGTTCTGGTGGGGAAGGGCGTCTAACCGGTCGACTGGGCGTACTTGGGCAGCGAGGAAGTGTCTCTTCAATGACGTGGCACCCTTTCAAAAGGTGGCACTGTAGTTTGGGTGTGCCATGTACAGGTCACACTGGTGGCACTCAGTATCCCTAGGCACTGGTGCAGGTTAGGTCCCAGAAGAACCTTCTCTTCTGTGTTCCCTTTTGTTTTCTTTAGTGGCACTTATGGTGCCAATGTGTTCCTAGGGACCCTCTACTGGAGTCCAACTAGGCTATATGGGAGGAAAGGCACTCTACACACCCTGCAGAGTGCAACAATCGAATGAGAGAGAAAGGGAAGGTAAAAGAGAGAGAGAGAGAGAGATAGAGAAGTAAGCTATTCAAGTGATGACAGTGCTGCAAATTATTGGCACTGTGGAATAAAGTGAATTTGGGTTTTTTTTTTTTTTCTTTAAAGATCCTCGTGAGTGGCTGGTCCCAGTACCGGCCCCAGTGCTGGCCCCTTCTTTTTCAGAGGGTGAAAACTACTGTTTGCTTCGGTCTGGATAGCAGGCCTCACTCGTGACCGACAGTTTATCACTGTATTGTAATTACTCTTAACTTGTCCTCATCTATTGTGGGACAGAGGTGTTTCTTTTATTTGGCTTATTGTATTCGAATTAATTAGCCTAGTGTCGGCCGTTCTTTCTTTGAAGAGGGTCACGTACACTTAGGTTAGGAATGCTTACTTGAACGACGAGAGAGAGAGAGAGAGAGAGAGAGAGAGAGAGATTTTCAATCAGCGAATTTCTTGCTGCTTGAGAACATGTAAACAAAGATTTTATACATGCACAATGGCATGGATCTTAATAAAATGATATAGATGCGTCGTCTTGACTTCCTTAGGGATTACTTTATTATCTTAATTTTCCTGGGAGCCGACGTCACAAAAGTTTATCGTAAAATTTTAAATTCTCTTTATATGATTTTTATAGCAGGTATTCGTAGGAACTTGTTATGGTACTCCTAACTAAGGCCTATCTTTCCCTGCCTAAATTGTCTTTTGATTTTTGTTTTTTTCTAGCTAAGATATTAGGAGGTGGGTTCGCTACGAAAGGAAAAAAAAATATATGACCCCAAGAGTGGCTCGGGCAGAGGTCACAATAACAAGGTCTTTGAGATGGCGGCCAAGGTCCCGTTAGGCCTAAATTTCAAAACAACCTCGGGCGGCGAAGGAACACCAAAATGGCCGTTCTCTCACAAACAGTTCGAACAATTTCAAAACAACCGCGCGAACACGGCGGAGGAATCCAAGATGGCGGGTATTTTCTTTTTCAAACAAATTCAAAAACAACGCAACAACTGCAGGTATCCAGATTTTACTTTAAATATACCAATCATGCATAGCGTTTTACTTTACGGATGGAAAACTAAATTACTAAACAACTTTGTCTTTTGTTATCGTATTCTCACCCGGACATTAAACAAAAGAATGAAAAGAGAAATGCTAGCCTGCCTGCGTAAATTTACGTTGTTGAACAGTACCTTTATTGTAAAATTACTATTTCAGTTCGTTTGCTACTTCACTGACACGGTTTTGAATGATTCCCGCTATATGCAAACAATAACGATTGGAATTGCCTACGCGATTTCTACATTACTTTGTGTATATGAACTGGGCTCCGCGATTCGGCCTTTGAATTCATTACAACGACTTGATTCACGATCGAACACGGTAATGTCCTTGTCTTAGTTATAAATTATGACGCTCTGCTCTCAATTCGCACACTTTTTACCTACAGCTAATTCTCACTACACTATTATTATAACTATCCTCTTTACTGCTTATTATTATGCCTCGTTCCTGGTTTGGAAGAATGAAATGGAATTCAATATCTGACTTTTATCTTTTTAATTAATGTAATTTTAATTTCCTTTTCTCCAGATTCTTTCTCTAAAATGTACTTTAGATTCTACGCAAGGTCGCCAATGTTACGTGTGAGGGTCTTGGTTGATCATGTATTATTCAATTTACGTAGTTTTCACGGCCCTGCAAACCAAGATTACACGTAACCTGCCACTTGAAGCCAAAAGTTAACCTCAAAGACAGTCGTTAATTAGCCAAGGTCGCCAGTTAAGGGTTATTAACCTTAACAAAAATATTTGAGATGAATTTGATTTTAAACGCAACGGTTCTTCCAAACATTCGGACGCGAGAGGCATACAAAGCATCGAGATTTAACCTGATTTTGCTTACCCTAAATCCTAGGTATTTTACTGGAATAACGGGGTTGAAGCTCACAATATAATAACTTAAAATTAATCTAGACTTCGTAAACACATATACAGTAAGTGGGGGCTGAAGGAGGAAAACAAAGAAATGCGAAATACAGAAAAAGATAAAAGAATGGGCGAATTTTGAACAAAAAGCGACTTTACCTTAGGACGAACGTTGTGCGCACCAAAACCGCCGGGGTTCTTCATAATTGCTTCTTCACTTCACTAATAGGATAATAGACAAAGAAAAGGAGAAGAGGCCCAGGACATGTGGTCTCTCCGAATGCTCCAGTCTCTGTCGTTCCCCTGACCGGCCTGGGTCAAAACAGGCCTACAGTCATGCCTTAGGCGTCTACGCTTTGTTAAAACATTCGCCACGAGAGACAGGTAAAAAAGGAAAAAAGGACCTTAGGACCACCTATTTTTAAAGTTGAATATGGAAATTTCTCCTATGGGGTTAAAGGCCTAAATGCTACCTATTCCTTTCTCCAACGGATGTTAAAGTTTGAACTGAAGATGCTCTCTAATGCCGGACAATGGCTTTTCCCGGTCTTGGGTCAGGCTGATATTATTTACAATCAAATGTTACGAGGGCGAACAGCAGTAAATATTTATAAATATATATATATATATATATATATATATATATATATATATATATATATATATATATATATATATATATATATATATATATATATATATATATATATATATATATGTATATATATATATATATATATATATATATATATATATATATATATATATATATATATATATATATATACATATACATATATATATATATATATATATATATATATATATATATATATATATATATATATATATATATATATATATATATATATATATATATATATATATATATATATATATATATATATATATATATATATATATATATATATATATATATATATATATATATATATATATATATATATATTATGGAATGTGTGCAATTTGTTTTATATTTACCACAATGACGTCTTAACTCCATGACTCTCTCACACTTTTGGTTTTTAGACTTATAGGTGCAAGGCATTTAACTAATCTTGGAATAAATGAAGAAACTTTCATCTTCCATGGCGGGACTCGACCCCCCACCCCCGGCACGAGAGGCTCTAGTGCCGACATACTTGCAGACTTACAGTAGCTACAAAGTATAGTTCAGATTATGCACACATATACCTGTCAAATTCATATGAATTTTACCAGAGCTGACTAGACCCATTTGCACCACTGTATCATAGTATTTTAGCAGTTATTGTTTTTTAGGGTGAAATTGTTTATACAAGCAGAGCCTGCCGTAACTTTAACAGATATATCTGCATTTTCAATAAGCATAGGGACATCTAATCTTTTCTACTTCTTCACATTTTTTGGGATATGCTTATCACTACAAGACCTTTATGTAAACCGGGGTAAAAATTGTAATTTTCACCTTTTGTTATCATAAAGCAGTCTAACATGAACAGTATTTCAATGTCTCATTTCTTCACGAGGCTTGCTTGAAGAATTTCTTCTTAAATGAGAGATGCGAGGAGGAATATGTTAAGCGAAAGAACTTGGAGAGCAAAGTGGGAAAAGCCCAGTGGGATTGGATGAAAAGGTGAAGGCAGTCGAGTAGGCACACTGTTGGCGGTAACGCCCTAAATTTTTTATTAAATGAACTGGTGTTTGTTGATTTCTCATCATTTGTATTTAGTGATTTTGGTGATATTAGTAAATCAAAAGGCAGTAACTACAGAAATCATAAAAAAAATATAATGGAACTTTTATTTTGCAACCTTCAACCACTGTTCATTTCAGGAAAAGAGGAAAATGCGTTTCAAAACCAGAATGTAATTCATCATATTTTGATCAACGAGTACCACAATCATTCCATTAACACTGAAAAATGGCACAAAAACGGTGAGGAGATTGGGGTGAGATAGATTTATCATATTTACTACCATATTTCACACTTCCCATTCCCTGTACTTCTGTCATTATATATATATATATATATATATATATATATATATATATATATATATATATATATATATATATATATATATATATATATATATATATATATATATATATATATATATATATATATAATATATGTAATATGTGTATGTATATATACACATATACATTTTTTCAATAAGTCTTTCCCACACTAAATTTTACCTGGTGAATTATGGATGAACCCCCTGTGCACAAAAATTTTGCAACATTAAACCCTTCATATACCTTCACAGAAGGCTCACCAGCCACTTATCGAACCCTTACACACAAACACATACACACAAAAAACACACACTCACACCAAACTATTCCCCTCTATTGAGCATAAACAGTCACACTTTCTGCATATTAAGGCCCTTTATATCAGCACCTCTTTTTTAGGACATCTATCCAGTCTTTCTAGGTCTTCCCTAACATCTCCCAAACACTTCTGAAATTGTCCCTTTTACCAGCCTATTATATCCTTTCGTGTTCTCACTTGTCCATATCATCTCATAATAGTCTGATGGCTATGCTAACATTTCACCATTTCTAACTATTAGTATTTCATTCTTGCAATTGGGTTTCTGTCTAGTACACTACACAATATAACCTCCAGTTAAGGACCAGCCTTTATCTTCAAGATCTGGACCACCATTGTCAAGAATCCACTTCACCACCACCAATAACCCTGCCGCCAACAGCATAGCAGAAAGAACCCATCACTCCCTCAAGGCTGCCTTATTGCCAGGTGCCTGGCCTGTGCTGGAAGCCACATCTGCTTGGGTCCTCCTTGTCCTCAAACCAATCCAGATGAAAAATTCAATGGCTTATTCGCTGGAATTATATTCAGGAAAATAATCTGTGGTCCAGGATGAGTTCTTCCTCCTCCAACCATAATCCTAAGCTGACGTCCAACTCGAGCAAGAGATCTCAAGACTGCAAGGTTGTCGGGAGGTGCTACCTTTAAGTAAAATCTTACAGGGGTATGAAGAAGCAGTACTCACTGAGAAACCTCTAGATGTGACACTGTGTACTACACAATAACACCCACAAGACTCCAGCAACGGTCAAATATAGTGGCTCCTACCTCGTCCTCATAAGCTAAAAAAAAAATAGATAAATAAAACACCAACTACCCCAACTACACGGACAGCAGGACTCGATCTCCACTGATATACTGAGACATTTACCTGGGGGTCGATTGACCACGACCATCACTCTGCCCAAGATTGGATATCAAACCCAATCTCCACAAAAACATAGTCTGTAACAAAATAATCTATTGTAAATTGCAGTCTAGTGCCTTATCAGCACTCTGGGAAGCATTTGCATAGTAAAGATTGCGAATAGTAACATATTTATGTCTTTTATCTGCAAATGTTAAAGTAAAATTCAATATAATTTTTACAGTATTCTATTCTATGGCAACCTAGCACAAGGGAGCGGAACAGTAACATATTTTATAACTCAAGTAATCGTCATTAAATTATACATATAAACAGTATATAGCATTTGTAACTTATTTGTATTAATATACAATCAACTCTACTAACTTCCATATTATTATTATATAGTATGCCGCAATCTGGTTTAGCTGCCAGCTTCCATAGTTAATCACGAAGCTAGCCCGCAGTCGCGTATTTATCTGTCACTAAACGGTTTACGGGTAAGCAGTTTTCCGTCAGTGTGCCCGGTCAAATTCTGGGAATGAAGTAAGTCTCACTCCGAACTCCTGTGTCTCTTTCCATCACAACAATATTGAAAAGGATCAGAAATTGTACCTCCATTATTAATAAAAACTGTGATTCAAAGTACCAGAACGGAGAAAAATTCTGCGAGAAACCAATCTCGTTCGTTATTTAACCAGTATTGCTTTTCTTTTATCTCTTCTCTCTCGACTTTTCTTCTAATCTGTCGCCTCATTTCCTTTCAATTGTTCCTTTCATAACTCAGTCTCTTTTCTCACTTTTCATTTTATTCCCTTTTATATTTATTTATTTTCCTTATTTTTCTCATTGATATTCTATGATTAGTCTTTGCTTCTTTCTTTCTCTGGATCAGTCTCGTCTCCTCTTCCTCGATTCTTTGAAATGATTTCTTTTACAGATTTTCTAATTCTTAAATGCCTTATTCTTTTCTCTTTCATAAATTTTTCTTATTCTTTTCATTTTCTTCTGCTTATCCTTCTTCATCATTCTTATTCACTCCTTTTTTAATATACCACATATCGTTTCATTGCCTTTTCTCTTCTCATTTCTTATTCTCCCGATTCTTTTATAGTTGTTTTTTCTCATTCATTTTAGATTCATTATAGTTGTTCACTACAGGCATAACTCACTGCTATCTCCATTCATTAGATAACAATTTCTTCAGTTTTATTCCATTCTTTGCTGATATATTTCCAGTACTCTCTTTTCCATGTTCTGACAAACCTCTTATGGGATTTGGAGAATCTTGATAGATGTATTGAAAACTCTCTGCCACTGTTTTACACAAGATTCAGATTCAAGTCTGCAATAAACTGTTTCAATAATATACTTTTTCTTTTAGTATCTGCTTCTCGCCTACATATATTTTTTCTCAGATAGAAATTATCATTTCATCGTATTTTATATTTCTTATCCTTTGGGTATCATATTTTCATATTCCTTATGAATATATAATTTGTTTTTCAAGTAACTTAAATTTTTCATCATGTAATTTCATAACTTTCGTAAGGTGCTCAGTAATTATGTTCTCTAATTATCTCATATTTTAAGTAAGGTCTCTGGTATGCACCTCTTTGCTTCATAAACCATTGATTCTGCTAATTATATTAACGCCATTTCTTTTCGTCTATTAGTTGTTCAGTATTCGTTCATTTTCTGACAGTCAGTGAATTGAATTACCCTTTATCTCATTCCCCTCATCTTTAATTGCGTAAGTTTCAAGAGCCACACAGAAGGTAATTATCTCCGCAGCAATTACCTGATTATTCTTTAATCATCTCTAATGAATCTGATTAAGGAAGGGGATCACTTATCAAGCTCAATGACAGATAATTACGTTTGGTAATTAATTATCTCGGTGATAATGAAAGACGCGAAAGACATTTGCTCATGACAACATGCTTTAATCAGCTCAGGTGTTTATTCATTAGTTTCCTCTTCTTGTTGCCGTGGCTTAGTAACCTCCAGGGGAATTTATCATCTCTGGTCTTTTAGCATAAATATTTTCTCCCGATCTGTTCACGTACTCTTATATACAATTTTTTAAAAGTTTGTTAACGATTAATCTTTTAAGTCCTTTCTTTGGGGTTGAACATTTGTAATATTTCATAGTTATCAATAAATTTCTATTTTGTATCTATAAACCTTTTTATTCCGAGAGAATAATTCAGCACTGAGTGTTGCACGGTTGATGCTACTTGTCCATTTTCCTGTATTGCTCTGTGGATAATTCAAACAGAAAGCGCTACGTACAATGGCTTTATTTCAGATATGATCAAAGTCAAGTTCGGGACCTTAAGGTGTTCTTTTCTTAGTAACAGGGCGTCAGATCAGGTTTAAGAAGTTCCGTTTATTGCAAACCAAATACTGCTTTAAACTGAATCCTTTACCAAGTCGACATACAAAACTTCACAAATCCTTCGCGATAAAGAATCATTGTTCAAGACACAATTAATCCTGTGGGGATCGAATTATTCGTAAGTGATATGGATAATTATTCATTGATCCTTCAGTGGACACTAACAGTCTGAGTGCGAATAATGGGCTGACTACCATTTTGACAAAACTTGCTACGGCTGATCAGTTTTCTTTTGCGTGGAACAATTCAACTTGAGGCTAAATCAGATTGCTCTTTCAACGTACTGCACTTAAACAGGTCAGCTTCTTGCTATGGGCAATCAATTTTTCAAATCAAACACTATGTTCCGTTACTAGGCGAAAATTCCGTTTTCTTCCAACTTATATTTGAATTAAACGTTAATTATGCTTCCGGCCAGGCCGTATAAATAAAATACCACTTTTAACTTTCAGGAAACTGTTTACATTTCCATACATGTTTCCTTCTCATCACGGCTAAAGAAAACCCAGTTTACAGTTCGAAGGCCGGCTGAATTATCATTCGATCACAACGTTTTCCTTTTTGTAATTTCCTTCAATTTCCTCGTCAATAAATTGCACTTGGGTGAACCGAGTTGGATGTGGCTGGAGGAAGATACCCAAAGGTACCTTCATACCCACGGTCACTTGACTTCATTTGCCGAGGTCTTATGGATAGAATGCACTGTATAGGAATAAAAGACCTTTAGGCTGTCACTAAAAAGCCGTCATACACCAACCATTTGGTGGCTCAAGTCCCTAGGTTGGGGGTTGAGGTGACGGATCACTAAGTCACTTATAAATTCGGCTTCAGTGTATTATTCTGAGTTTTGAGTGAATTTTCTCGCTTAAATATTCCTAATATGTATAGATACCATAATTATATATATATATATATATAATACATATATATATATATATTAATATCATATATATATATATATATAGACACACTTGTTTTACACACAGGCTAAAGACCTGCATATATAATATATGACATAGAAAATTGTGCATTTCTTTTGTATATATATTAACAGAAAACATATATATATAGATATATATATATATATGTTATATATATATATATATTCATAATGAGAGTGATAAAAGAGGAGAGAGAGTACATGGAATTTCTGAAATACAGGGAGTGCAAGATCTGT
The DNA here is from genome assembly GCF_040412425.1 of Macrobrachium rosenbergii. Lineage (NCBI taxonomy): Eukaryota > Metazoa > Arthropoda > Malacostraca > Decapoda > Palaemonidae > Macrobrachium > Macrobrachium rosenbergii. The sequence goes on along the minus strand of NC_089795.1, from coordinate 7,429,680 downwards.
CACCTTTATTTTTTCCTGGCATTTTCAAACATTACATGCAAAGGAACAAGAGATTACAAAAGTTAGAATTAACTCGGATATATAACTATTCTAATGCATACAGGTGATCACTTCTAAATAGGTCTTAAGGTTAGGAACAGCTGTCTAGGATTATCTGAGGTAACTGGATAAGCAAAGGATGAGTAACGAACCGCAGCCTGTTAAGGCGATATTATTTAGGTTCTCTTTTAAATCTCCTTCAAGCATCTTGTAGATGGGGTAAAAAATGTACAGACCGGGCTAAAATTAATGTTCTTTTCGTTTGTCATCTGTATTAATGTAGAGTCGATGATATTTTGAACTAATAACATTTTTACGTTCATCATTATACTTCTATGGAACTAGTCGGGTCTATAGGAATTCTCATTTCGGTGAACAAAAAGAATAACTCTTTCGCCCGTCCTAGTAGAATATTTATGCTGATTTATTCTGACGTTTATCCCTTACTTACACAGCCCAGATAAAACGAATTGTTGTTTACGGGTAGCATTTTGTAATCAGTGTTGTTATGTGGTGAGGACAACATCTTAAAAGCATTTTTATACAGTGCTATTTTATGAAAAGATTGCATACATTCATAAAGAATACTTATGACCAAGATTTGATGAAGTCAAAACCGATGAAATAGACAAAACATAGGTGTCTTTAAGTAATTCTGGCTTCTTATCACTTTCATCAAAAATGACTTCAAAGCTTTATTGCAACAAGCATCGAAAATATGAGTTCTCACCGCACATATCCTTGTCTGTCTTTCTAACAATCAGTAGTTCGTTCTCCAGGATTTCAGGATTGACAACATTTGATGCTCGCAGGAACACGAAGAGAGATTTTTATAGTCATATAATGACCAGAAAATAATATACATAATTTAAATTATTTCTTGTTTTTCTATGAATAATAAATTTACATTGAAATTTTTACTTGTATTAACAATGTCTAAAAATGCCCTGAAAATAACATACATAATTTAGATTAATTGTTGTTTTTCTCTACATATTAAATGTACATTGAAATTATTCACGTCTGGTAAGAAAGTCTAAATAGGCAAGCAACCATCTTTTTCTATTTCCAATTTGAATTTGAGAGAAGGAACTTGTTCATCCAGTTTCTCTAAAAGGTTATTTACATCTATATCTTTCATTTGAGCCGTAATATCATGTAATCGTACTTCTTAAATCATGGTACAAGTATCTGAAAAACCTAAAAATAAAAAGTTTCTCAAAAAAGACTCCGTATATAAATTTGAGAGAACTGGTGATAGAGGATGACCCACTGCCTTGCCATGCAAATGTTTGTCCATAGAATTTTCCATGAAAAAAGTTCGTCATATCTTTTTTATTTACTAACTTCTTTATAGTTTCTTCTCACAAAGATTCACCTGATGGAAGCAAGAGTACATTATTTCTGTTGCTTCTATCTTTTTCTGCCTCGGAATTCATAGAGTTGCCCAAGTTTTGGTTAAAGTCTGTAGACGGTGTTTATAAACGTTTATAAACATTTTTTCACGACTTTACCCTTTTCTCTTGAAAGACAGTAAATATTATTGGCTGGTATTCCAACATCAAATACTGAAATGCTATTAATTAATATCAACGATATTACTAATCATCTCCCTCATGTTTTTCTTCGTTGCTTATTAATTTTTATTTCTAATTGCTAACAATATTTTTCTTATTTACTTTTCTATCTTTCTCGCTTCTATTTGCATGTGATACGTTTTTCAGTCTTAAATAATCAGGAACAACTATTAGAACGCTTTTAAACATTTCAGAAAAGACAAATGCCAATTGGTTCAGCAAGTTGACAAAATTGTTGCAAACACTTACGAGAAGATTTGAAACAAACAAAGTAAAAAATCAAAGTGATTTATCTGAAAATTATTCTTCAAATGAAAAAATTTTTGCAAAAGGGGTTGCAAACATTTCATTCAGATATGCAAATTTGAAAGTATAAATATATAAAAAATAGATTTCTAAATAGCAACTTATAATATAATATAATATATATATATATAATATATATATATATATATATATATATATATATATATATATATATATATATATATATATATATATATATATATATATATATATATATATATATATATATATATATATATATATATATATATATATATATATATATATATATATATATATATATATATATATATATATATATATATATATATATATATATATATATATATAGATATATATATATATATATATATATATAGATATATATATATATAGAAGGTATATATATATCCGCCGATATATATTGTTCTTTTCTCCCTGAAATATATATATATATAGCTAAGAGAACACAAGGCAACTGAAACCGGGGAACGTATGACAGCTGGAACAAGTGGTGTTTCTAAGTGACGTATTACTAGGCCCTTTGATCTATTCAAGCCTTTTGCTCACCATTCCGCAAATGGCTACAACGTTTCACTGTCACACACATCTCATTTAGAAAACGAGGCAGATGAGATAGGAGAGTTCTTTGCAAAGGTGCATTTCTTGCCGAAAATCTGAAGATAACTGATGAGACGAATTTAAAACTTGACGCCGCAGCGACGCCTTTGGGTGAAGAAAAATATCGAAATGTCAAGACGGACATTCTGCTAGTAAATCATCTGCTTCACCATTATTCTCAAAATTAAAGTTGTTATTGTTCCCAGTGACGCTTCTGATGGTGGAGATAGTCTTTGATGGTACTGTATACACAGTTTTCCGAATTATTTCGTTTTTTTATTTCCATGACCCTTTCATATCTTGCTTATTTTTTAATAACATGATATTCTAATTATTAAAAATCTATTTATGCACATTTTTCTCATAACAACTTTCCAATTTCCTTTACACTGTCTCTCTGTTTTTCCCTATGGTATTTGAATATTAACTGCTGCGTTTTTCTGTCAGTGCTTTTAAGTTTTTCAGCAATATAGTTTAATACAGATAACAATATAGAAACTGTTAATATAGTCTTTGATGCAATATAGTTTAATACCAACCCGTGTCACATTTGATATGAAACTGTACCACTGATAGAAAACCTCGAGCGTCTGGGGATTAAAGCCTTTAATAATACCGAAACCTGAAATGCTGCTTTCTAGGTGATCCTCCTACAAAGAATAATTTCACTTGTTTTCTTGCTTATCATAAGTATTCACTTGTCTTTTCTAACTAGGTTTGTGATGAGCTAATCTTTTAAAGCGAGTCTTAGATACAAATGTATCTGCAGCGTCATATTTTCAAGATGAATCAGCGGAATTAATTATACCAAAAGGAACTTCGTCGCTTCGTTTCTCTCTTTGGATGTTATTTTCGAGGAAGGGAAACAACAGAGGGTAATTTAACAGGTCTTGAAGGACTTTTCGTGTGCCATTAATCAAGAGTAGCATTTAAATACAAATAACATGGACATAAATGCAAATGTTTGTTAAGGCATGAATAAACATTCCTGTTTTAACCTTCAATTAATGGTGTCAATCTTTAGCTTATGCCTCAATAATATATGATAATTTTCCATAAGTCGTAAAGGGGCTATGTGCAGTAAGAAAAAAAAATTAAAAATAAACTAGGTACTTAATGTAGCATTTATGGATTTTACTTTATGTTACTCATCTAACTTGAGCACAACAGTAAGCGAATGTTTAGTCTTTGTCGAGTGTGCATCGTTAAGTATTTGGAGCCATGTTAACTAGCCTGGGACATCGTTTTTGTGGTATTCTGATAATGAACTTTCAATAAAAAATAAAAAGAACTCATTTCCGTGTCAAAAAAAAAAAAAAATTCAACTTTGACCTTTTCCATTCTTCATACCGGACGAGCACTGTGGTTCCAGTGCATAGTAAATTATCGGTTTCATTCCGGACAAACAAGCACACGTCTTTCTTTCTTTTTTGTAAATACGAGTATTTTATTTGATATTTCTCAGAAATAAATATATACAGACAATATCTAATGTAATTATAACTTCCTAATGCACTTCATTTCTCATTTTTAACTGCAGTCAAATTAAAGTAGCCAATTAAGCCATTAGTCACTATCAAGAATAAGTGTCCCCATACAGTAAAATATGAAAATTAGGAAAAATCGTACACAACTCGCTGGCCTTCCAAAAATCAGTCAGTCGTCCATGAAGAACGATCCTGTTGTCTAAGAAATATTTCCTTGGGAAGTAAGGCACAATTCTATATTTCCACAATTAATAGCTTGTAAGTTTATACGGTAGTTAATGATTCATCTCTCTCTCTCTCTCTCTCTCTCTCTCTCTCTCTCTCTCTCTCTCTCTCTCTCTCTCTCTCTCTCTTTCCTAGGGTTCTAAATGCCATGATGTATTCTTTAAGACTTGTATTTGACCATTTTGGTACAAATAGACCAAGGAAATATTTTTTGCACTTCAATCTCATCTCCTCTCCACAAGACGAAGAGACTCGAGGCAGTGCGATTGGCCTCAGTGGTGAGCTTTCTGAAAAGCAAATCTCGTAGTGACGCCTTTGAGCTTATGCTTGGCAGTGATCGTCTGTGCATTTGACGACCCTGACGCTAAAAACTATTCATATTAAATAGGGAATCGTGCGTGAAACGAGAATTTCGACATTTGACTTTTTGATTGATAAAAGGCCCTTGATTAATGAATTTCTTTTAACAGTATCTCATTATTTTTTCCTTTTGGTTAAAGCCCTTCTTGCGTTTTGGTCAAGCCTCATCAAGCATCAAACGATATTGATAAGTCATTAGCAAAGGAATATTTTCCATTCATGGATAATAAAAATTTCAGAGATAAAAGCTGAGAGAGAGAGAGAGAGAGAGAGAGAGAGAGAGAGAGAGAGAGAGAGAGAGAGAGAGTCACTTGACTTAATTACCTGTTGGCTTGTGAAAGCCTTTGACGTATTGCGAGATTTAGTCAGAGAAAATAAAATCTAGATTGAGTCAAACAGTCCAAAAAATTCCCATGTCTGATTCACCGTAAGTCAAAATCGATCACAGGCAATGTCCAGTGAAGCAAAAATGGTTCTACCATTTAAAAAATCTTTAGTTTTTCCCCCAGTGTTTTACCGCACTGAAGATGGGCCATATTATCTATTTTCGATAATCCTTTCCTAAAACTGATTGACCCTCATCTTTCATGAGGGTCCTGAAAAATTCGTTTACTTCTCCTCGACTTCTGTACCGTTTATACCTGCAATAAGTTCCTCATTGGACGGGTTGGTATCGTTCTCGGCTAGCACTCTGCTGGGCCCGCGTTCGATTCTCCGACCGGCCAATGAGGAATTAGAGGAATTTATTTCTGGTGATAGAAATTCATTTCTCGTTATAATGTGGTTCGGATTCCACAATAAGCTGTAGGTCCCATTGCTAGGTAACCAATTGGTTCTCAGCCACGTAAAATAAATCTAATCCTTCGGGCCAGCCCTCTCTAGGAGAGCTGTTAATCAGCTCAATGGTCTGGTTAAACTAAGGTATACTTAACTTTATACCTGCAATTCCAACTTCATATATTTCCGTAAGGAGACCTTTCAAGCTTGAAATTACGGAACTAGGATAATTATTATCAACATGCGCTTTAAATACGCGTGTGTGCGAATAACTTTTGAATAGAATTACTTTATTATACCTATGCCATTTCCTCCTCTACATGTGCAAATAAAATGGGATCTATAAAAGCAACTGACGCTTACTTAGAGAGCAGCTTGATTAGGTTCTCAATCATCGCTTTCTTGTGTATCTATTTACCTACTCATTCGGTCATCTGTCCATCTTGATTAGAGGATTGTATTTTGTATAGAGGCAGAGAGTAGCACTGAAAAGAGACAAAATATTTAGTAACTTAAAATTCAAATATTTTATGAGCAATTTATCCATAACATAATAATGTCTCTTTAAAGGCCATAAATGCATCACGATAAGCGGGATAACGTAAATATACAACGAGCATCGATTAGAAGGATATATCTGTCTATCTGTCTGTCTGTCTGTCTGTCTGTCTCTCACACACACACACACACACACTCACTCACGCACAGCAAACAACCTGCACACACAGTTCTGACAAAATGCCTTTCTTCTGCGCAGATCACTTTCTGTAGAGGGTGACGGGAAGGCCATGACAGATGTTCGTATAAACAAGTAAAAACTGCGGCCGTGAAACTTTCAGCCACGGCCAGTGGTGGCCTGTGTTGTTGGCACCTATAGCGCAGTTTCTTCAGTGTAATCGACTTTTTGTAAAATGGGCAGAAAAAGTGCACACTGTACAGAATCAAGGCCATCGAAAACAAAAATGGGCATCTGCAGACAGAAAAAGTTCGGTGCAGACAGAAAAAATGGGCAGAAAAAGTGCAGCAGACGGTACAGCGTGCAGACAGTATAATGCCGCAGGCCAAACAGAAAAAATTCATGCAGACAGAAAAATAATGCAGAAATGCAGAGAGAAAAAGTGCAGACAAAAAAGTGCAGACAGAAAAAATGGGCAGAAAAAGTGCAGACAGAAAAAGTGTTGACAGAAAAAATGGGCAGGAAAAATGGGCAGAAAAGTGGTGCAGACAGCGGTGCCAGACGCAGAAAAATTGCAGACAGAAAAAATGGGCAGACAGAAAAAGTGCATGGCTAAGACAGAAAAAGTGTTAACCTAAAATTGCAGACAGAAAAAATGCAACAGAAAAATGGGACAGAAAAAGGCAGACAGAAAAAGTGCAGACAGAAAAAATGCAGAAAAGTGCAGACAGAAAATGGGCAGAAAAAATTTGGGTAAGTGCAGACAGAAAAAGTGGACAGAAAAAAAAGTTTGATGAGACAGAAAAATTGGGACAGAAAAAGTGCAGACAGAAAAATGGGCAGAAAAAGTGCAGACAGAAAAAGTGCAGACAGAAAAATGGGCAGAAAAAGTGCAGACAGAAAAAGTGCAGACAGAAAAATGGGCAGAAAAAGTGCAGACAGAAAAAGTGCAGACAGAAAAAATGGGCAGAAAAAGTGCAGACAGAAAAAATGGGCAGAAAAAGTGCAGACAGAAAAAATGGGCAGAAAAAGTGCAGACAGAAAAAGTGCAGACAGAAAAAATGGGCAGAAAAAGTGCAGACAGAAAAATGGGCAGAAAAAAATGCAGAAAAAAAGTGCAGACAGAAAAACATAATGTGGACAGAAAAAATGGGCAGACGAAAGTGCAGACAGAAAAAGTGCAGACAGAAAAAATGGGCAGAAAAAGTGCAGACAGAAAAAGTGAGGACAGAAAAAGTGCAGACAGAAAAAGTGCAGACAGAAAAAGTAGACAGAAAAATGGACAGAAAAAGTGCAGACAGAAAAAATGGGCAGAAAAAGTGCAGACAGAAAAAAAATTTGCACAACTACACAGAAAAAATGGGCAGAAAAAGTGCAGACAGAAAAAGTTGGGCAGAAAAAGTGCAGACAGAAAAAGTGCAGACAGAAAAATGGGCAGAAAAAGTGCAGACAGAAAAATCAGGACAGAAAAAGTGTGCAGACAGAAAAAGTGCAGACAGAAAAGTGCAGACAGAAAAATGGGCAGAAAAAGTGCAAACAGAAAAGTGCAGACAGAAAAATTTTAAAAAATGGGCAGAAAACTCAGACATTCAAAAAGTGTGGACAGAAAAAGTGAGGACAGAAAAAGTGCGGACGGACAGACGAAGGCATGTCAATAATTTGCTTTTACAGAAAACTAAAAACCGTCCACTCCTGAGGTTTTCACAACAAAAAAAGAAGAGGAAGTTTTATCAGGACAAATGAGCGCCTCCGTTCTCTTCTTCATTTTAATCCTTGTTCATTTTGCGAACGTTTGAGCAACGCATTCCTTACAGTGGTCAAGATGAAAGTTTCCTTTTCGTAATTCACCTGGAAACCTCACGATACGACAAAAAACAGAAAAATCTATTAGATCACCATGAAAATAGATAAGGGTTTTGCACGTGTTCATGTATTCCCAAGCTTCTCATCGTTAAAATGCTAGAGCAATCGGACATCTTCTTTCCCGAAACGCTCAAAAAGTCTAAGGAGAGATGCAAAAACACTTTTTTGCATCACGCCATTTTCTGGTCACTCGCAGAGTGAGCTTTTGAAATCGGAAACACGCTATTGACAGACCAATTAAAAGCAAATAGATAATATTAACAGTTAATATAAAATAAAAGCAAACAAAATAACAGATAAACAATTCATGGATAAATAATGAATGATGACGTAAGCAGGCAAAACGTTGGGATTAGTGGGTGCTACTTTGGCTTGTTATTATCTACGCGTCACCTACAGTCTCCCAGGTGCTAGTACTAAAAACCGCATGGTAAATGTGAAGTAGACAGCCGCAAGAAGGTAATGTTTGGTAATAAAATTTGTCGACCACACAATATAGAAATGGTGTATATAATACTTTGATCCCCGAGGGCTAGTACTAAACACGGCGTCCCAAGGAGCTTCCGCCATGTTTAGTACTACAGTGGCACCTCGGGTAGCTGACGCGCAGATAACAAGCCAAAGTAGCAACGATTAGTGTTTATTATAAGACGTTCATGTCATCTTTTCCCTTTATGCTGAATTGCGCTCTTTAAAACCAATCTAACTAAGCTATATGTTGCTGGATATCCTACTCCTGGGACATTTTGAAGTATTAAGGTCCCTAGATATTACATTTGACTTTGGGCATTGCAGAAGCAAGCTGAAAAGGAGAAGGAAAAGTATTGAAACAATTCTCGCATCCCTTGAGATATGTGACTAAAAGCACTCCAGAACTGAAACAGATCAGAGTTTCCCAAACTTCAGTTTATTTTGGACGCCTTGAAGCTGTAAATGACCATCAACCAGGTCCCCATTGTTATTTTTGCTATTATTTCTGTGATCAACATAGTTAACAGGGAAAAGGTAAAATTGGAAAATATTCAATTGACTCACAATGTCGGTGGCCAACTGAACAGCTGTCGCATTGGGAAATGGAATTCGAAACTATATATAATTTGCATGAAAAGTATGAAAAATTAGTTTCCCGTTCAAAACATTCAGTATAAACTTCAAAGTTTAAAGATATATAATGTGTGATATATTTGAGTATTTCATAAATTTTCAGGAGTATAAAACTTGATGTACTAACGGAATTCTGAAACAATACCAATAAGATTCGAAAGTATCAACTAAATATTATGTAAGCAGCGCAACGTCTAAAAATCCCTTCAGGCACCCTTCGGAGTACGGATACCAATCACTATTTCGGTAATCAATAGGTTTAATCAACAGACTGCAGGCACTGAAACTTTACAGTCTCCTCACGAAATCTTAAACATCTGGACAATTGATTGCAATCCAGCCATATTGCAGGGGGTCAAAAAAAGGATCGAATAGTAAGACTAGAGCCTTGGGTGTTTTTGGGGGGTCAAACGGACTTTTCCTTCAAACTGTTTAAAACGCAGTCTTAAGCTCCAGTGCACTGAGTTCACAAATGATCGTTCTGCAGTGATCGGTATCTAGAATTCGGGAGTGGTTGCCGCCGAAATGCAGTGAGCTCCTTGGCCATAGTCCAGGGAGTCTCTTGGTAGCAGAGACTTTGTATATTAATCAGCTGAAGTTTCATTTGTTTCCTTTTATTGATCAAAAATAGGACATTTCGAACATCTGTTATAAGTAGACTCAACTGATAAGCGTAGATATGTTTATTTGTACTTCAAAAATAAACTACTGAAATGAGCTTCAAAAATGACAAAATGATGCAACGATAACCGACTACTGAAGATTATTGGTTATGAGTCGTCCCTACTGAAGCTCACACATCAATGACAAATTTATTTGATGAAGATGTAGAATTGGTTTTTGTGGTGCAAGGACAATGCATCATAAACCATGAAAATAAACATGGTTAAGTAAGAGGTAGTTGTTTGTCGATGACTTGAACTGAATTATATTTACTGATTTCTGATGAAAAGATAAAGTGACAGGAATCATGAAGTATAATGCCTATTTATTCGAAAAAATTAGAATTTTGTATAATATTATTTCGAAAAGTTTATCGAAGACGCTTGCAGACGATAGAAGATTTCATGTCTACTGAATTCTATTTTGAATGCATTTGATTTATTTAGACACCGTAATTTCTTTCTGTTTTTTTTTTTTTCATTTTAACGTTAAGCTTTATCATCATTTGATAAAGGCATTAAATGTAATAAAGCATAGAGCAGAAAATTAAGGAAAGTGTCAGGTTGTATTTCCTAAAGTAACACTGGCAGTTTTTTTATTGCGTCATTAAATACTATCAATACAGCTTTATTGCTTTCAGTGAATATATTCGAAGGCTTTTTAGAGATAATTTACTGTAGTGTCATATTATCATTTAAAAATGGATGGGTTGGGAGAAGTGCTTATATTTTAAAATATACTGTCTCTTAATTTGTACTCTCTCTCTCTCTCTCTCTCTCTCTCTCTCTCTCTCTCTCTCTCTCTCTCTCTCACACACAATCACACGCACAGGCACATACACACATGCTGAAAATTTCACTGAAAACTACTACTAAATTGGACAACAGTGTCTTTGTACGGATGTCTGAACTGGTTACCTAATCAGAGGGCTATTTTGTAAATGCGAATTGGTAAAAAACATCACATTAGTGCAAAACTACAAATGTAAAAGTAAACCAAAGGACCAGAATGCATATGGATGAATTCACTCATTATTAAGTGTTCATGCTAACCCTTTATGTACTGTAGTTGTATTGTTCACCAGTGCAGGCGTGACTAGCGTTAGTGGCGCCCGGGGCGGACTCTGAAAGTGCCGCTCCATTACCGTGCTAAAAAGTACTAAAGAGGGGAAAATTTAACGCACATTTTAAGCCTTAACATCTCAATCATTTATTTTATTTCATAAAGCCAAAACAAAAACAGCACAGTAGAATCACAACGGAACCGTACGAGCTTTGTTAGAAGCGACTTTGCTAATAACGACATCAAAGTCCAACTGATTAGTAATTTCATGCTCTATTGACAATATCGCCGGAGTGGCGGCCCCCACCACCCACCCCCGGGGCAACGTCACCCAGGGCTGACCCCCCCCTGTCCCCCGTCCCTCCATAAGTTAAGCCACCGCATCAAGTGAATGTGAACACTTCCTGAGATATCCTCCTGAACATGCTACTCGAGTTTGACCTTGTTATAACTCCTTAAGTTCGACCATATGCAAGGAGAAAAAATCCGCTGAGAAAACCTAGCAATATAGATTGTGTTATCTGTGATGACAGCCTCACTCACTATTTAGAAAGTGCTTGTGCAAAAAGCCACTTTCCCTCTGTATCTCTGAGTACCGAATCCGAACTCTTACATCATTAGGAGACTATGACATCGTTTTAGGCATGTCTGTAGGCTGTCCGTGGTTTTTCTGGTGGTGACTGAATCGCCCTAGATATCTCAATTATCAGTTCAACCGCAGAGCAGCGCTGACGTATCCTTTACTAGAGCTAATGTTGGAATTCTCTCATTTATATTTGGTTGAATTGCACAACTGCAATTTCCCCTTTCCACTATGGTCCCGTTGACATTACGATTTCACTATATGTAGAATAACACAGTACTTACAACGGCACACTGAATAAGTACAATTCCATTATTTCCCAGGATGGTAATGCGCGTAAACTTGTCGTCGTCCCTGAGCCTAAATAAATACTGTTGAGGCCACGTGTTACATACAACAGAAAACCCTAAGTCATCTCTTAAAATTCTTTTTGCATAAAGCATCTTTTGTGAATGCTGTTGGCCTGAATCATTTCTATAAAAATGGTAATATTTTTCTCGTGGGCTTTGGATCATAATCCACATCCAATACTTGATCATGGACCCATGTCCACCTAGCTGAACACTGCAGGCGTCATCTCACGAAGGGAAGTCAATCATCCACCTGGACGCACTCAACTTCAGTCCCTTTTCGGAAATACCATTTTCCACTCTTCTGCTTTGCTTGGCCACTTCTTAACAACAATCGTATAATAATCAATATACTGTTTTCCCACATCCCGCTATCTCTTCATGGTGCTCTGCTTAAAAGCTGTCTTCAGTGTGTTGCCAAGAATAAATTATTATTATTATTAGTAAGTCAGTAGATGAAATCTATTCACATGGAACAAGCACACAGGAGCCAATGACTCGAAATTCAAGCTTCCAAAGAATGTTGGTTTCACCCTCCCACCGCAGACCCCCACTGCGGCAGTAACTGATCATGATACAGAGCCAGTGATTTTTCATTACCCTGGGGGAGGCGCGAACCCGCGGCATCTGAGTGGCACCGCGACACTAACCACTACACCAGCAGACCAGCTTCCGAAATTCCATTAAAACCGAGTTTACTTATCATCGTTGCATAGTAAACGGCCACTTTCTAACAGCTGTTTAAGATTACACATCTGGGAAGCCTCTGTCATACACACTATGGATGACATCATTACTGACTTAGTTGTGACGCTGTACGGCTAAAAATATGACTTAGCCATTTCTTATTCTAACGAATATTGTAGACTTCAATTATCGGTGCAATAAAACTGCCACCCAAAATAAATCACTCGCCTCTTTCAAATTTACTCCTAAATTCTGTATCTCCTCTCTATCCTTAATATACACGTAACTCTCAGCTCTCCCTATCAGTATGTTGTACTTTTCTTCAGTTTTATTCCACACTTTGCTAATTTATCATACACACTCACTTTCCACGTTCTGACCAACATCTCCCTGAGGATTACGGAGAATATTTGAAGTTGTAATGAAAACACTCTCCCACGGTTTCCCAAGATTAAAGACGCTAATGATTCTATTTTTATTTTTCTCTGGAAACTGATACTAATATTTGTGGTAATGAAACTTCTAGTGGAATTCTTTTTGTTCGTGCATTTGCTTCATTCTTACCAGATGAAAATTGATAAACTTTTCATGTATTTCATATTGTTTTATCCCCTTCAATCATATTTTCATATCTATTATAACTGCAGTCTAGTTTTTCAAGGAGAGACTTTATAATCATTCTGATCCAGGTCTCTGCTGGTTGACTTTTCATGTCTACTACACATCTTTGCTTCCTTGATTTTGAATCGACTAATTATATGAATGAATTTGTATGAGTTACTCTACATTCTTTCCTTTTCTTTGGTAGCCGTTTAAATATGTTATCTATTCATTTTATTAGCTTTCTGTAAAAGAAAACTATTGAGATGGCTATTTGTCTGTCCGTCCGCACTTTTTCTGTCCGCCATCAGATCTGAAAAACTACGGAGTCTGGAGGGCTGCAAATTGGTATGTTGATCATCCACCCTCCAATCATTAAACATACCAAATTGCAGCCGTTCATCTTTAGTAGTTTTTATTTTAAATAAGGTGAAAGTTAGTCATGATTGTGCCTTTGGCACCGCTATAGGTGCCAAGAACACAGGCCACCACCGGGCCGTGACTGAAAGTTTCATGGGCTGCAGGTGAGAGTTTTATGGGCCGTGGCTGAGAGTTTCATACAGCATTATACGCTGTACAGAAAACTCAATTGCGCCGAAGAAACTTCGGCGCATTTTTTCTTGTTCTCTTGATCTTGAGTTGCATAAGAGCCATGATTTAGTGAAACTCAGGGGAATCTATTATCTATGATCTTTCAGTACAAAATTATGTCGTTCCCTTGTCCATTCGCATACTTCTTCGTATATATGTTTTCTAGGTTGGTTATCGAATAATCTCCTCAGTCTTTTCTTTATGGCTAAACATTTACAATATTTCAAGGCTAGTGATAAACTTATATTATTTTAAAGAAACCTTATCTAATATCTGTTAATGGATTAATGTTAAGTTAAGTACATAATCATGAAGACATACAAATGTCGTTTATATAAATATACCTCGATATATATATAATTATACCGATATATATATATAAATATTTATATACTATTTATTTATTTCCAGTAGACGTTACCACCGTGTACCAACGAACTATCATGGCGGTTTTTCATTGCCGAGTATACAATTTCACCGCTCACGACGGGAAAAAACAGTATTATCGGTATTTATATCGTATATATTTTTATATATTGATGGCGCGGTAACGTCTATATCGTTGAATGGGTATGTATATATATCCCAATGGTATATTCATTTATCATATATATATATATATATAATATCCATCGGATATATATATATGAATATATATATTTATATGATTGTATATATATATATAAAATAAATATATATATATATATATATATATATATATATATATATATATATATATATATATATATATATATATATATATATATATATATATATATATATATATATATATATATATATATATATATATATATTTATATATATTATATATATATATATATATATATATATATATATATATATATATATATATATATATATGATTTATATTTTTGTGTGTATGTGAGTGTATTTGTGTATATGTGTGCGTTTTCAATCACACGTGATATTTTTGCGTGTATGCCTCTCTATATTCATTTATATAGATATGTTTACTGATTTCGAAATATGTTATAAAATTATTTCATCATTTCATTATAACAGGTGCTTAAAAATATGTATATACTGCCACTTAAATTTACAAATTTGCGGAAATCGAAAAGATTTGTTCCTTTTCAGGTCTTCCTAAAATCAAGCAACGAGAAATAATGAAATATAATATATATATATATATATATATATATATATATATATATATATATATATATATATATATATATATATATATATATATATATATATATATATATATACATATACTAGCTAACCAACCCTGGCTCTGCCTGTGAAAACTCTAAATTACAATCTATGGGTAGGGGAGGGGGAAGTGGAAGGGAAAGAGGAGGGGAGGGGAGGGGGAAGGGGGAGAAGGAAGGGTGTTGGGAGGGGAAGGGGAGAAGGGAAGGGGGAAGGAAAGGGAGGGGGAAGGAAGGGGAGGAGGAAAGAAGGGGAATGGGAATGGGAAGGGGGAGGGGAAAGGGGAATGGGAGGGGAGGGGGATGGGTAAGAGGTTAGTGAGTGTCAGGATAGATAGAGGGGGAGGGAAGGTGGGGAAAGTGGCATTCCTCTATTAGAAGAGAAGAAAAGGCATCTCCACTGAACAATGACAATAAAGAAAAATATTATATTTTTACGATACGCTCATGTGTGTTTGTGTGTGTGTGGGAGGGGGGCAGGGGAGGGGTAGAAGTCCTGTCTCCCTTGCAACAATAGACAGACCACTTATCGATTAGGTGAGATACACTGCATGGCAAACTGGAGGAGAGTCGTGTAGGTATCAGACTTCATCAAAATGCACAAATTCGTAGTGGCTTCAGTTTACCTGAACATACTGGCAACTTGTTACTGTACAAAACTTCAGAAACTTGCGGAAAAAATGGAAGTGAGATCGTTAGGCCTAGTAGTCAAAATCAAAATTGTGGACTTATTTTGATAGTGTGTGATTATCTAAGTGTTTCTTTTTTTCTGTTTGTGTTTGTGAGAATTCATCTCATTATGTTCGATGAACATGTAAACAGCGACTTTGAAAGGCTTCTCATTTGTCCCAAAATTCTCTGAAGGCAGTCTAGGTAGGCTCTAGGGATCGTGAGCGATTAGCCCATATTGTGAAAGGTGACTGCATCCGTTAAGAAGTGTTCGATATAGTGTAGTAGAAAAAAAAATCATCACAAAACATTGATTTTTTTCTCCCATTCCCTTCATTTTCTACTCGATTCTACATTTACTTTATTTGTTACTACTTGCTTCATTCTTCCTCAAATTTATCAAATTCCTCGTGGCTGCATTATGTCTACTCGGGATATTTTCTAGAACTGTCCCTCATCCCGTTGACACTGTTCTCCCCTACCATCCAGATCCACTACCAACCCCGGCCCCACCAGAGGGGACTGGTCTAATAGAAAATGGAAAACTCAAAACCATTTCGTGTGACATTCTAAAAAACTCCTTCCCATCTACACTCATTTCGTTTACCAATATAGGTGATCAATGTTGATTTTATCGAGGTAATAACAATTATATTAATAATTATAATAAATTCTGATGAAAGATTTATGTAATATGGGTTTATTTTTGCAGGTTAATCATGCATCTGATAACAAGTGGAAGAAAACCAGGATTGCTCAGGTGAAAAATTACCATTAACCCAAAAAGCAGGTGAAAGAAAACCTGACGGAATTGGTAAAAACGAAAATTTCATTCAATTTGTCTGTGTTTGATGTCTGTCACAGGGGTAGGGGTTTGAATTTGAGTTATAACTTTCCTGGGGTCACATAGGAGCTGCGTGCCAAGTTTTGTCTGCATCTGTCAAGCAATTCGGATTACTATAGAGCACAAACATATAAACATCCACTTATATATATATATATATATATATATATATATATATATATATATATATATATATATATATATATATATATATATATATATATGTGTGTGTGTGTGTGTGTGTGTGTGTGTGTGTGTGTGTGTGTGTGTGTGTGTAATTGTCATAGCCACAATACCCACTTAACTTCTCGAATTCTTTGTGTTTTTTTGTATACGCGTGTCACTACAAAGCCTTAAGATCCAAGTGCAAGAAATATAAAGAAATTATGATGCCCAGCAGCAGGAGACAAACCTGGGTCCCCTAATCAGAACGAGGTCCCATTGTCAACCTGACCATGAGAAGGATAAAAGTCTATTGCCTCTCGTACACACATACTGTATACCTGTCACTTTCGTATATATAATTTAGAGCTCGAACAGACCAAACTCACCATTGTAGGCAAGTGGACAATCGAATTTTAACAGGGGCAATAGAATTTCATCCTTCTCGTGGTCAGGTCGACAATGAGACCTCGTTCTGATTAGGGGACCCAGGTTCGTTTCCTGCTACCGGACATCGTGATTTCTTCATATTTCTTGCACTTGGATCTTAAGGCTTTTTAGTGACAAGCGCTTCCAAAAATGTGCAAAGAATTGGAGAAGTTAAGAGGGCACTGTGGCTATTACAATTACATATGTATCTGGCAAAAGTGACCAGTAGATTACACACACATATATATATATATATATATATATATATATATATATATATATATATATATATATATATATATATATATATATATATATATATATATATATATATATATATATAGCCTCGATGGCTCAGTCGGTTACAGCAGCAGCTTCGGACTTCGTAGAGGTCTGTGGCGCGGGTTCAGACCCTCAGCCGACTGATCAAGAGAGGCAGACACTTTGCTATCCGTGTAGACATCCCGGGATTATATATGTAATCAACGGATAGGTTTGCTTAAAAAGCAAATGGATGTTACAGACTAAATACACACACAAAAACAAAAGCCACTACAACACCTTCTAAAAACATAGCAAACATCTCACACGTCTCGAACTCTCGCCATACCAGCGCAATAACTTCGCTGCTGGGAAGAAAGGGCGGGTCAGGCATGATACATGAAACATAATGCATCGGGGTCTAAGCGATGTCAGGCAGGGCAGCCGAAAGGAGACCACAGGTCTACCAAAAAGCAAATCAAAAGTCCTTAAAGAAGGCATCGTGCTTACCCCATACAAAAATGGGAATAAAAGCACGTTAAAAGAAGAAGATAAATATATATATATATATATATATATATATATATATATATATATATATATATATATATATATATATATATATATATATATATATATATATATATATATATATATATATATATATATATATATATATATATAGCTGACAATCACATTGATATATGATTCCTTTATCGCACACCACCACAGGTGAAAAAATATGGGACTGGGTGTAGCTCCTGACCGGTTTCAACTTAATTTCCACGCCATTAACAAAGGACTGGTACATTGTGTTGAAATTATATACTTAGGGGACGGTACGGAAAAACATCCAAAACCGATGATGTTTCCAGTGGTTTGTATGTTTGTCCATACTGTCCCTTGGGTATAAATGTGATTTCTACCACTAGCACTAATGAAATTTTGTCGGCCCTCCCCCTTTGACACCTGTCAGGTGTGGATTCGTAGCCTCATACGGTTTTGTATGTTTGTCCGTACTTTCTCTGTAGTATAAATATTGTGATTTCCACATCTATGTATCAGTCCTTCATTAATGGATTGGAAATTAAGTTGAAACGAGTCCGGACCTACAATCAGTTCCTTATCTGTGATATATATATGTAATTACTCGCGAAGGTGACCTTTGAAAAGTTGGTCAGCTGTTCGCAGGGTCCATTTGACTTACACAGCATATAGGAAAATGCTGAACTATTTGCATACCACAAGAAGTCGCAGAGCCCCTTTGAAGAAAGCACCCAAGTAATGTACCTGTGTGTAAGTGTACTTCGTGACGCCTTGGAGTACAGAGGCGTGTCTTGGCGTACTTTGACCTCGAATGATGTCACGAAGAGTGTGTTCGTATGTGCATTGCATAATGAATAAAATGGGAGTGAACAATGAAGGATTGGGCATTGCGATCCGTTATTTGTATAATTGAGTATGTGAACATGCAAAACGAGAAGCAGCAGACAAGGGAGCTGTTTTCCAGAGGATTTTGTGAAGTGAGTGCAACTCATAAACATTTTGGATTTTACTTTCAGAACTATGAGCACAGACGTTACCCCCGTGGCAGTGAAATCTTGTGGTTATCCATTTGTATTTTGTGAATTTGGTTTTTAATATAACGCTGTTCTTTACAGGTATTCTCTCTCCTTCCTTCACGTTCCTCTTCAAGGAAGGGAGTGGTATGACATTTTGAGATGACCTGATTTTATTAATTGATCTGTTTATGATTTGAATGACAGATGAGTTATTTCTGTATTTTCCTTAAATAATTGGGTGTTTATGATTTTGGACCTTGTTTCCTTAGAAGAATTTTGATAGATATGTTGAATCATTCGTTTTCATGCTTCGTAATTTTTGGAAGTTATTTTCGTTATTTTTTGTCAATAAAGGTTTAGTTTTGTACTTAGTATCTCATTCCAGTGGTCCTTAGATTTTAGTTAGGAATGGTATAACTTATGATGTCGGCTCACGCTCCACGCTATCATACAATATCTTTGGAAAAGCGAGATACCAATCTCTGTTCATAGAACGGAGTCTTAAATAAAGTATAGGGTTCAGGATTGGCCTTCACACACACACACACACACACACACACACATATATATATATATATATATATATATATATATATATATATATATATATATATATATATATATATATATATATATATATATATATATATATATGGATCTATATTATATGTATATGTATATAAATAAAAATGTTGTCTTAAAGGAACCTGAAAGGTCTCACGCAATTCTCAAATCTGAAACCATTCCTCTACGTTTCCCAGAGAATCAGGGTCATAAAAATCAGGATCTCAGGTGATTCATTCTTTTTGCTGCAGAAGTTGACCTGAACTGCCCTTGCACTTTTCAACCCCGTTCCCCAATTCCTCTTCGGCCCCTTTCATTGTTTTGCTTGTGTGGTATTCCCTGCTTGATACGAAAATTCAACTTTTTGTTTTTATTCTCAGTTTTGCTTCTTCTTGCTAAATATCTTTTTATTTCTCTTTTCCCATTTTTCTTATTCTTCATTGATCAAGATTTTATTTTAATTTCTGTATGTGTCTTCCAGACCTTTGAACTCTCATGCACAACTGTTTCCGAGTACAAATTTCTAACTGAATGCGTCCGCGCATCGCGAATGTTTCGTTTTTCCCAGGTCCTTAGAGATACTCCTCACTGTGGTTTCTCCTTTTGTTTCGAGCATTCAATAAATGTTTCATGCAGATTTAAAGCCGTTTCTTCATGGTTTTTCGTTCCCCATAATTTTTCTTTGCCATAAGCAGTGAAGCCCCTGCAATTAAAAACCCTGGAACAGGAGATAACAACACTCAAAATCTCCGAGAAAAATAATTTTAATCAGGAGGTTGACTGAATGAACTATATTGTCGATTTATTAGTCATACCTATGCTTAAATGGGCCATTTCGTTATTGAACTTGAGAGCTGCTTTTCAAGTAGTACCCAGCAAAAGTTGAAGGCTGAACAGCATTGTACCTTATGCATATTTGATAAAAAGCAACAATTCACCAGCAATACGTTATCGAATCAATTCGTTGCCGCAGTAGAAGTATTTAGAAGGAATAACTACGGAAGACTTTTGAAACATTAGAGTAAGCAAACAGACTAACGTGTGAGATCAAATCAAATATCGCTCGCGCCCTCAGCACAAGTAATAGCCAACTGACATTCTTTTTAGTAACGGATCTGAATTAACCAAAAAACTGGGCAATATTGCGTTAACCGAAATGACAGCCATCTCTAATTCATTCTTTTTTCAGTGCCACACTGTTGCCGTCAATAACATTCATTCGGTCCCCTAGGAAAATTCATGAATCATCTATCTTCTATTATAATAAAATCCGAGTGGATCTTGTTTGTCCTCCCCCTGGTGGCAGTAGGGGAGACATGACACAGCCACCCAGCCCCTTCAAACAGGTTTATCCGGCCAGGATGCGGACGGGGTAGGTAGGGGAATGGGAGGGTAGGGGAGACATCCACCCTCCCTTTGCAAGCCTGCTTGTCCGCCCAGGGTGAGGGCGGGGTAGGTAGGGGGACCTGGAGGGTAGGGGAGACACCCACCCTCCTCCTGAAAACCTGTTTGTCCGCATATTGTTTGAAAACGATTACAGGAAATTCTTACTTGTCTCCTAAGTAAGGTCATTAGGAAATTATTCGTAAACACTAATGAAGAAATTTATTCGAATAAAACCAGTATTTCAACCAGCTTGTTTCTTTTCTTTCAATGTAATTGGCTTTAACCAGTCGTGGTGTTGTGCTTTTGATGTCCAAAATTTGGTTTTCTAAGATTCTGTATTTCACTCAGTAACACTTAGGTGACGTGTGCAATAGTTTGTTTGTAAAGAAAAAGGCACATGGCTTCCAAGTAGTTCCTTAGTATAATTTTTTTTTTACTTTTTCTTTCATGTTCTTCAATTTTATAATTTGCCTGGGAATGCCCAAAGATTTTCCTGACAGCACATATATTTCAGACCTTTTTCTTGATTTGTTCAATTACTCTTCCTTGATATTATATTTAGAAAATATAACATTTAGTTTCATTATTTAGAACCAACTTAATATCACAATTAGCTTTTAAATTTGCAGTGTAAAAATATTGACCAGCAAAAGATTTACCATTTTTCTGTGATTGTTTTACAATCCGACCTAGTTACTTAAAAACTAAGTGAAGTATCTTAGCTGAGTAACATTAAATTTTTTATACATTTTCTTTTGGTGTTTGACGGCGCTCCATAAGAGAGACGTGGATAAATGCTTTTTTACGTAATCACAATTTCTTCTCCTCTGTCAGTCATCTTGTATTTACAGCTTCTTCTTCCTTTCTTAATCTAATTATTTTATGGCAATTCTACAAATTCTTTGCCATTATATTTATTTTTTGCTTCAGATATTAATCAGTCAGTAGTTTCCTTTTTAAATTAACTTTTTCTCCGGCTACCATCTATTTTCCTTCTACTTGCAAATTACTTCGGAGAACAGCTGCAGAAGCCTTCTTGATCCCGTCGTCGAAAGTAGGCCTTTCATCCACGAACTCGAGGAGGGAGATAAATAACTACATACAATAACTGTCAGGTACAGTAGCGGATCCAGGATTTAGGAAAGGGGGAGGCGCGGGGACCCGTCGAGCAAAACGCTTTATAACGTTTCACAAGCATTTTGGGACAAGTAACCAGTAATTCTTGTTAGATAGAAACCAGTTACAGATCTGTACTGATTGATTGAAATAGGGATATATAATACATTCCAGGTTCAATAGTTAGAGAATACCTATTGATCAAAATTGAAATATACTGTAGATCATTCATGCCATTCTTTACCACAAATGTTAAATTATCTGCTATGCTTGCATTAGTTGCATACTAACAGTTAATCAAATAAAGCAATGTACATAATTTACCAGTAAAGTAAAAAGAAAGATACATATTTCGCACAGGTCAGTGGTAACCTATGTGTCATGCTAACATACTAGGCGTTTGCACAGTAACAGTAAAGTTAAAGAACAAATTCCTGTAAAGCAAACTTATCAGTTACATCCTCTACAGTTATTTCAATATCCCTTTGCACATAGATAATACCCAAGTTAGAAAGTCTATCAGCAGTCATAGTTGTTTTGAGATAAGTTTTCAATCATCTCAGTATTTTATTATTATAAGTTTTTATTTTTGCTGGCATTGATGTGTGATAATAATCCACTCCTAGGCCCCATTCATAGCTGAAGTAGGGAGGGACGGCCCCCCCCCCAAAATCCGCCACTGTTTAGGTAACATGGATACTACGTAACTAAGATTGAGACACAGCCGAATGGATGATGCGATAGAATTACTAATATTAAAAGAAAATAAGAAACAAATTGAAATCTTTTGGGCTTTTCTTAGATTAAACTAAGCGGCACTTTGTATTTAACTGCTGTATTAAACCATTAAATGAAAGAGTAGACAAATGATAAAGTTGGTGAGAAATATACGAAGATAAAAATCGAACAAAAGAAATGTCATGTAAATGAAAGAATTGTCGAAAAGCTTCAGAGAAAATGTTTGTATTCATGACTCCATCGGAGTACAACCGCGGCTGACCTCCACCAGCAATGGACGTCGCAGGAGATGGCTCATGAAGCAATTCCATTTCGGGACTCTTGGAAGTCGTCTGGAGTTCCCACGGATTTATTGTAATGGGTCAAAAGCAAAAGGATTTTGGGGGGAACTCAGCGTAGCTATTCTCTCTCTCTCTCTCTCTCTCTCTCTCTCCCTCTCTCTCTCTCTCTCTCTCTCTCTCTCTCTCTCTCTCTCTCTCTCTCAGAAATTTACTGTCATTTTCATTGAAATAAATGAAATCCCGTGGGCTATGGCAGAAATCAACGACGTTCATTTGTTTATTGGACATTCTAATTTTATGGCCTTCAAAAGCTTTCTATTTTTAAAATCATACGGGAAGTACAAGGAGTTATTTTTTTTTTTTACAGAACTATCAGAATCAGGAAATAGGAAAAGGAAGAAGCGTTTTTGATTCTGTAAAATAAAAATTCCACATTCACATATCTTATCAAGTGCCATTTAACAGGGAGACAAGATTAATTCAATCATTTTCCATTTTTTTCCTTAATTTGTTCGTGTGGTTTTGCGTTCCTTTTTAAATACAAGTTTTTGTTCGAGTTTTCAGCTCATTTATTAATAACGCTGTGCGGTCATCTTCATATTGAATTTGCATTTGTATCTTCTATTTTCCATTTATGCTCCCCTATTCGTTTCTTCCGCCATAAACAAAATCTATATGAAACGGAAAGGTGAAATTACGGGCAATGGTTAACTCAAATAATGAACACGTAATTGTGACCCGATACCAGGTGACCTCTGTTTCCCCATTTCCATCGGGTAAAATTAAGGAAAACTGCGACATCGCCCTGTGGCAAATCTGGGTCGGTCAAACAGTCGTTTCTGCTCAGGCAAAATGAGGTTCGAGCCATCCTAGTTAGCCATGCGTGCATTGGCGAGAAACGACGCTACCCGTTCGGTCATCAGCTTATATCGTAATCATATGATGGCATTCCTCTGTGTATTCCTGTGTATAACCAATGAACAGACACACAGTTTCCTGCACATGAAATGATAGTGAATATACATATGCGGTATACAGACATATGCTCCTTTACTTCTTAATGCTTCATTTCGAACCAGTGTTGCAATAAAGACAATATAAACCGTTCGAAGACAAACATATCTAGGTCAGAGTGTATCTAGGGATGCGCATAGAATATGAACAAGTATGAATTCAAAGGACACATAACCAACTGAAAGATTTTAGCAGCACTTGGACATTACAAAAGTAAAATTTCTTCCTTTGTATAATCTATGTAAAGATGTCATGGGAAATTTTTGAATAGAGGATAATTTGTTTCACCTTCAAACTGTAAGCACGCGACGACACCATCTGTGCGATCGACCAGACACGCAAAATCTATCATTAAAAAGTTATAAATCAATTTGACATAAGGAAATTGAGTGAAAGTATCTTCTTCGTCTTTAACGTGCATTTTTTCCCATTATTATATGGGGTAAGCACGATGCCTTCTTTTGAAGGACTTTGATTTGGCAGTGGGGTAGGCCGTAGCCTCGATCGGCTGCCCTGCCTGACATCGCTTAGACCCAGGTAGCGAATGTGTACATGTTACCAAATCCCCAGCTCCCTTTCTCCCAGCAGCGAGGAGAACTGGGCGAGTAGGTTGACAGTTCGAGACGTGTGAGGTGTCTGTTATGTTTTGAAGGTGTTGGAGTGGCTTTGTTTATGTGTGTATTAATCTGTAACACCCATTTGCTTTCAGCAAACCTATCCGTTGATTACATACGTAATCCCGGGGTGTCTACACGGATAGCAAAGTGTCCACCTCTCTGACCGGTCGGCTGCGGGGATTGAACCCTCGCCATAGACTTCTATGAAGTCTGAGTTGCTGCTTCTACCAACCAAGCCATCGAGCCTCCAATTGAGTGAAAGTATACGGGCTGTTTAATCAGCCAGAAAACTTATGAGAGCTTTGCGGGAGTTGGATGAGTCTGGTGATAAATAAAACGTTCATGACAATAATACCAATAAAAAGACTGCTCATAGTATCTATAATAATAAAATCCGATTGGATCTTTCCTGTTTGTCCGGCCCGGGTGGGGCGGGGTAGTTAGGGGATCGGGAAGGTTGGAGAGACATGACACATCCACCCTCCTCCTCCAAAC
>NC_089795.1:7374796-7399796 GCF_040412425.1 Macrobrachium rosenbergii | reverse complement strand
TCCTCTTTAAATACAAGTTTTGATTTGAGTTTTCAGTACATTTATTAATAATGCTGTGCGGTCATCTTCATATTGAATTTGCATTTCTATTTTCTATTTCTTCCGCCATAAACAAAATCTATATGAAACAGATAAGTAAAATTATCAACACGTAATTGTAACCCAATACCAGATGACCTCTGTTTCCTCATTTCCTTCAGGTAAAATTAAGGAAAACTGCGAAATCCCCTGTGGCAAATATGGGTCGATCAAACGGTCGCTTCTGCTCAGGCTAAATGACGTTCGAACCATCCTAGTTAATCATGCGTGCATTGGCGAGAAACGACGCTACCCGTTCGGTCATCAGCTTATATCGTAATCATATGATGGCATTTCTCTGTGTATTCCTGTACATAACCAATGAACAGACATACAGTTCCCTGCACATGAAATGATAGTGAATATACATATGCTCTACCTAGACACATGTTCCTTTGCTTCTTACTGCTTCAATTCGAAGCAGTGTTGCAATACAGACAATTCGACTTTGTTGATATAGATATGCAAAATGTGAGTTATAAAAGAATTATTTATTTATTACAGTCACCCTTAAAGCACCCTGATCTTATGATTGAGAAATCTATCTATAAAGTCAACATCATTTTCTATCGACCTCCTCAAATCACGACCAGGGAAACGCCCAGCAAAAATATCAAAATCCCACACCTGGGCAACCTTTATTAGATAGAATTCTGTATTAACAGAATATATTTTATAGTCACACACACACACACACACACACACACACACACACACACACACACACACATATAGTATATATATATATATATATATATATATATATATATATATATATATATATATATATATATATATACAGACACATATATATATATATATATATATATATATATATATATATATATATATATATATATATATATATATATATATATATATATATATATATATATATATATATATATATATATATATATATATATATATATATATATATATATATATATATATATATATATATATATATATATATATATATATATATATATATAATATATATATATATATATATATATATATATATATATATATATATATATATATATATATATATATATATATATATATATATATATGTATATATATATATATATATATATATATATATATATATATATATATATATATATATAAACAAATTTATCACTTATACACGTATGACTTTTATACTCATAATTATTAAGCTGCAAATATCCCTTTATATCGAAGGTACTATTCCCTACTTTTAGACGGTCGAATTGACCATTCAACAGGATTCGAACCTGGGCTTTTAGTTCTTTTCAAGCTTGGGGTAAGAAAGTGCATTAACCCGCCCATCCAACTGGCCTTTGCTCTTTAAAAACGATGGAGGTGAAAGTTGCAGAAACGGATTCTGGACTTCATTTACCTACCAAGTAACGAAGACGTTGGGACCTTAGCCTCAGGTCTGTCTATCTACCAAATAATGAGCTCAAGTTTCCGGCTGATCCTGTTGCTTTCAAGACCTCTTCTTCCGGTCTGTCTTTTCTCTCATCCAGTTCATCTAAGACCTTTCCTTCTCGCTGTCTCATTTCGACACTTTTAGGAAATGAAGTGTATAAGAGCGTTCTTTGCAAAGGTACATTTCTTGCCGAACCTTTTAAGGTATTTGTATGTTATGGTATTTATAAGTTTTTCCCTTTAGATTGACACAATTGAGTGAAGAAAAAGATCGAAATGTCCAGGAAGCCACGCTACTAAAACGTTATCGTCTTCACCATCATTATCATTATGAATGCTGTTATTGCTGCTAATGTCCCTTTGATGGTAGAGTGGTTAGGAGTGGTAGGGCTTGCTCAGTCTTCTTCACTGGTCTATTTTTCATTTACATAATCCTTATTTCATTAGTACGCATCTGCTTTTTTAGTACCTAATATTTTAAGTTTCCTAAAGTCCTTTGCAGTCTCTATTTGGGATATTTCCGTCAGGTATTTGCATGGTAAATGATGCGTTTTTCTGTCAGTGCTGACAGGTATTTCGGTGATATTGTTTAACACCAGATAACACGAATCACATTTTATACGAAACTGTATTGTTGCCAGAAAACCTTTCAGCCTCTGGGAATTAAAGCCTTTGATAAAACCGAAATCTGAAATGCTGCTTTCGCAGACACATTCATTGCCGCATATTTTCTCGCCTTAGTAAAAATTTGTTCCTCCGAAAAAGCTAAATTACTCTTGCTTTCCTTTTTTATAATAATTGCATTATACTAATGTTTTGCATTTGAAGTGTATTTCGTTGGATTTTCTAACTCCATTTGCTATTATGTTAATCTTTTAAAGCAAGAATGAAAATTAATTGTATCAGCAGCGCCGTGTTTTCTAAAATTGAATTAACGGAATTAATGATATCAAACGGAACTTCATCACCTTTGTTTCTCTCATTCAGATATTTGAAGAGTAAAGGAAACCACAGAATTAAGTTAACAGGGACCTAAATTCGTTAAAAGTCATTATCTTATTATAGGTTTTACGGGATGTTTAGTTTATCGTGCTTATTTTCATTAATGAAGAGCATTATTTTAACTAGAAATAGTAGAGAAATAAATGCAACCATTTGTTCCGGCATGGATGAAAATTCCTGCTTTAACTTTCAATTGATGGTGTGAGTCTTTGTCTAATGCCTGTGATAAGCTCTAATTACTTTCCTTAGGTCGTATGTGATTATGTGAACAAATAAAATTGGCTGCAGTTTCTGTAAAAGGGTTTGTTATAAACTGTCACAGATGAATACTTAACGACACAAAATGTGAAGTAATCGATGTCTTTCTCCTACCATCATTTAATTGAAATTTTAAATTGAAAAGGACCCCATTTCATTTCTTAAAATGAGAACCTTCTGCTTTTTTTTTTATAATTCGGTATAAAAGCGGTAGTAAATCTAGGCGATGACATTATTATCTACCACTTCTGTTCGTCAAGTCGTGGGGAATCGAGGATTATGAGGTTTCCACTGCGTTCATGCAATTTACATTTTTGTGTCTGTGAGAATGAAGCCACGTTTACTCACTCGTACCCTCAGACACAGACAGCCCAGTTAATACTTCAAGAATGAAATACCTTTGCCGAGTAAGAAAAAAATAAGAAAATTGACTATGTATTTTTAGAACAATATAAGAACGGTGCATAACGTAGCATCTTTGGATGTGCTTAAGTGTAGGAAACAATTTTACTTACTGTCAATGTTATTCATCTAAACTGAGCACAAAAGTGATTTCATGTTTTTAAGAGTCTGTCAAGTGGGCATCATTTTGTATTTAGAGCCATGTTCATTAACTTGGGGCTTCATTTTTGTGGCATTGTGATGATCCGGTCTCAAAAAAAAAAAAGAAAAAAAAAATGGAAAAAACAATTCTCACTTCCGTTTGGAAAAAAGACAGTTCAATTTTTTTGTTCCATTCTTTATACCAGAGGAACACTGCGGTTCCAGTGCACAGTAAATCATCGGTTTTATTCCAGACAACTTTCTTTCTTCCTTTCTTTTTAAATTACATTTCATGCTCCTAAGAAACAAATATATACAGACAATATATTATGTAAAATTATAACTTTCTAACGCACTATATTTCTTAGTTGAGAATTACAGTCAAATTAGAACAACCATTTCTATATTAGTCATTATCAAGAATAAATGTCAAGATCTAACTAAATGTAAAAATGAAGAAATAAGTGGTCACAAACGGTAGGTCTTCCAGAAATCCAACATTCGTCCTTAATGAACGATCTTGTAGCCTAAGGAAATGATGCTTTGAGAAGTGAGGTATAATTTCATATTAGCACAATTAATAGGTAGCCAATGCTTCATTCTCTCTCTCTCTCTCTCTTTATTATTTTGCTTTTTCAAGGCTCTGAATCTCATAGCGTATTCCTTACAAATTACTTTCGACATTTGTGGTATCAATATATCGCAGAAGTGTTTTTGCACCATCATCGCGTGTCCTTCTTTCAGAGACTGAGAGATCTCGAGGCACTTCGATTGGCCTCTCGCCCACCTTTTGGAAAAGAAAATCTCGCGGCGACGTCTTCAAGTATCTACTTCGCTCTGATTGTCGGTGCATTTAATGGTCCCCGAGCAACAAACAAGTTAAAATCAAAGTGAAGCTCTTCTTAAAGCCTGTTTAGACATTTGACGTTTGGGACCTATGAGGTCATTCAGCGCTGAAAAGGAAATTGAGACTAGAAAGCTTTGAAAGGTGTAACAGGAGGAAAACCTCAAAGCAGTTGCTCTATGAAACAATTGTTAGGGGAGATTGTAAAGTAATATGGAAGAAAGAGAATATGAATGGAGGTAAAGTTATAGTATGAAAGGGGTCGCAGCTAGGGGCCGAAGGGATGCTGCAAAGAACCTTAAGTAATGCCTACAGTGCCATGTTTGGTTGATAAAGGCTACTTGTGTGTGTGTGTTGATTAAAATCATCTCACTCGTTTTATTTTTCTTTTTGGTTAAGGTCATTTGTGACATTCAACCACGTTCGTTCGGAACAGATTAAAATCAATTTTTCTTTTGGCTGTGATTAATTGCTTCCTCTCGAATCAGACGACACTACGAAGTCATTAGCAATGACATTTTTTATTCAGAGAAGAGGAGAGAGAGAGAGGGCGGGGGAGATGGAGAGTCACTTGTATTAATTGCTTGTTGACGCACTTCTAGATTTATTCTAGGAAAGTATTCTCTAGAGTGGGGTTAAATGTATCCAAATATTTTCATCTCTTATTCATTATAAATGAAGGGCCCTCCCATTTGATATCCATTTGAGCAAAATGACTGATTCTTAAAACATCTTGATGATGTCTCTTCCAATGTTTTACCGCAATGATAACGGGTCATATGATCTTTTTTCCAAAACTCTTTTCATGAAAAACAAGTGAATCGAGTAAAAAAATGCGCCAAAGGTCTTTCGGCACAATCGAGTTTTCTGTACAAGTTATAATGCTGTATAAAACTATCAAGTACGACCGGCCAGCACTCAGTCGCTCGCCAGATGCGGTCGAGTAAAGGAGCGTTGCACTCTGCCTCAGGAAAGCACTGCCAAACGAACGATCCACGCCTAACCTTAACCTTAAATAAAAATAGAAACTACTGAGGCTAGAGGGATGCAATTTGGTATGTTTGATGATTGGAGGGTGGATGATCAACATACCAATTTGCAGCCCCTAGCCCCAGTAGTTTTTAAGATCTGAGGGTAGGCAGAAAAAGTGTGAACGGACAGACAAAGCCATCTCAATAGTTTTCTTTTTACTGAAAGCTTAAAATCGATCTAAAATAGGCTCATTTACCTTTAATGAGGTTTCTGTAAAATGCTCTTCACTTTCTTATGTCTATTTTGCTTTTAGACATCATAATTCGTTGGTGTCTGGTTATGGCATTGTTTGCTCACCTTACAAATATATTATTATCAAAGTGAAAAATTAAATTAAAATATTTTTATCTAACGCCCTTTCAAGCTCTTAGAGAAGCTTCAATCTCTTGTGAGAATTTTGGGATTAGGATCATTAATGTAAAAATGCACACACATACACACATACACACACACACAATATATATATATATATATATATATATATATATATATATATATATATATATATATATATATATATATATATATATATATATATATATATATATATATATATATATATATATATATATATATATATATATATATATATATATATATATATATATATATATACATATATATATATATAGTATATATATATATATATATATATATATATATATATATATATATATATATATATATATATATATATATATATATATATATATATATATATATATATAAACATTAAATATACAAAACAAGCGTCCTTTAATATCAGTTCTTTCTACCTCAGAAATAATTTATTTTCATACATGTTACCCGAAGAATTTTTAGTTGATAACTTGTTGGCCGTGTGGTTAAACGCGCGTCACTGAAGTCTTGAGTTCTTGTCTTCCGTGGTTCGAGCCCACGAGATGACGAACTTATTATCAACTAAAAACTTCTCTTTTGGGTAACATACATGAAAATATGTCATTTCTGAGGTAGAGCAAATTGGATATTAAAGGACACTAATAACTTAATGATTGTATATGAATCACGGTGATGTGATAAAATTCATTCATATATATATATATATATATATATATATATATATATATATATATATATATATATATATATATATATATATATATATATATATATATATATATATATATATATATATATATATATATATATATATATATATATATATATATATATATATATATATATATATATATATATATATATATATATATATATATATATATATATATATATATATATATATAATGGTTGGAAATGTTTAATCTATCTCGTTATTTGGCTGGGTTTACTGTGCTCTCTGTAAGACTGCATATGTCAAATTAATCATTATCAGACAGTGGCATATTGTATTTGAAAACTCTGAGAATATAGTATCCAAATTCAGCGTGGATCTTTCAAAAACCATTCACACACTTAGGTCAATGTGTGAGTGGTTGTTGAACAGAATCAGATATGTTGAATTTGGGTGCTATGTTCTCCGATAAATTTTTATATCTAACCTTTTGTAGTCATTGAACATCATTACAAAACTATACAGTGGTTGCTTTTGCACGGTGTGAATATTTCTGGTTCATTGTAACTAATCTTAATGCACTTTTAGCAAAAAGTTTGACAAGTATTATAGACCTTTTCATCCAGTCAGAAGCACGTGAAAACCGCTAGAGCTTTTCCTGCTGTTCGTCATAAGGACAGCAAAAATATTGGCTGTACGGGATGACACTCGCCACGTGATGATTCGTCGGTTACTTTAACAGAACCGGATTTTTCTCCAGAAAGTGATGTCATCAAAAACAGTACAGCAGAACACCAGTACCATCTCTTGGCGCTCTGACAAAGCAGCACCAGATCGAGCTCAGGCAAGAAGGTCTGAGCTTTCGTATCTTGCTTTCATCTTCTTTGGACACAAGCAGTTATAGATATCCCTATCGTTCCATTAAGGATGGGCTCGTTCGGAGGGGGATAGGGTACGACTCTGATGCTGGACTGTTTCCGGACCATCAGATAATTTCAGGATCTGAATCTCTTGAAGCTAACTGTGTACCAAATTCTGATTTTTTCACTATTTTTGATTTTTTCTTTGATACTGAAGAACTATTCTACAACCAGAGAAATCTCATCTATCAGGTAAAAAATTATAAGTGAAAACAGTTGACAATGAACAAGTGAAACGCATATACAAAAGACGAGTTGTCCTTACATGGAAAAGGTACAATGCGTTACTGAATTCTTTCTATTGTGACTGAAAACTATGAAAGATCTAAAATAAAGCCCTAATAACTGTGGTCTGATAGGAAATCACATTAGAAATCAAATGGATTTTAATGTTACTGTACGCATGTTTGAGCTGAGTACCTTCTTCGGGAGGCTAATTTAGAAATAAAAATTAGGAGGAAGATAAAACACAGCTAATAAATGCAAATCTACAAACGAACATAATCCAAAGGACCAGAAAGTAGATTCATTTGTCATTGGTTATGCAAAGCCTTTTTGTAGTTCTATTGTTCACCTTTAAGTGTGTCATACCACTTAAACCTTCGAGAGTTCGACCATATTGAAGAGGAAAAAGTTATCATGAAGAAATCTTGCTTCATATAGATGTTTTCTCCTGTTTCAACCTTTAATATCTATTTAGACAACGGATGTACTTTCCATACCTTGATAATCTCCGACTTGTCACACAAGAGTATATTACCCACAAAGCCTGTATTCTTTATACGTATAGTTTGTTTCATACCTGTAAGGCTACTAAATATTGACTGTTCTGCCTCTGTATCTCCCACTACCGAAACGCAGAATATGGAATGAGGAACAAAGATTGATGACTAGAATCTAAAATTAGCAACAAAGATGACCTGACTAAATGTGGTATCTATTTACAACTAACCTGCGTTAGTTTTAAAGAAAATATCCAGTATGCTTGTCTCAATGGGCTAGAAAAGATTTTGACAGCATGGTCAGAGATGGAAAAGATGGTTTTAGAAGAGGAAATTGTTGCACTTTTCAATTGCATGTATTAAGACATTTTGCAGCAGTACATATAAATAAAAATCCCCTTCTGATGACTTCAGTTGATTGTGAGAAAGCGTCTGAGAGCGTCCTCAGACTAATGTTATGGTATATATGGCGTCACTATAGTATCCCCGTTATATGTAAAGGATACTGAAATTATCCATGAACAGAGTAGCTGCAAAGTTAATGTTGATGGGGCCTTGTCAGGTAAATTTGCAGCAAATAATGGAGGATATAAGGGAACGTTATTTCACTTTTGCTGTTTGCCCTTCTCACAGGTTTCATAATGAAACAAGTAAAAAATGCGCCGACGTTCCTTCGGCGCAATCGAGTTTTCTGTACAGAGTATAATGCTATGTGAAATTTTCAGCCACTACCCATAAAACCCTTAGCCGGCCGCGGCCGACGAAACTCAGCCACGGTCCGGTGATGGGCTGTGTTGTTGTTACCTATAGCGGTGCCAGGAGTACGATTATAGCTAACTTTAACCTTAAATAAAATAAAAAGTACAGAGGCTAGAGGGCTGCAATTTGGTATATTTGATGATTGGAGGGCGGAAGATCAACATACCGATTTGCAGCCCTCTAGCCTCAGTAGTTTTTAGATCTGAGGGCGGCCAGAAAAAGTGCGGACGGACATGCAAAGCCACCTCAATAGTTTTCTTTCACAGAAAACTAAAAAGTAGTTGGAGATGGAGGAGAAGGTCTGGAATGGAGTAACGATAGAAACTTGAGACTTGGAATATCCAGTTGATGCTGTTTTAACCCCTGAATCTCCACAAGATTTGCAAAGTCTCCATTACAAAACAAATCATATACCTACAGAGAAGGGATTCAAGACGAATCTAGGAAGTGAAGTAATGAGGACAGAGCGAAGGGATGAAACGTTGGATGGATAAAATATTAAGGAGCATAAATCTCAAATATTCAGGAACAATGATATTCATTACAGGTACTTTTGAGCTGATATTCAGCAAACCGTATAAGATTTGGGGATCTAAAATATTAAAACTGCGTCCGAAATTCGGATTATGTATAAGTTTAGCATGACAATGAATGTATATCCAGAGACTGTCGATTTGAGAATAAAACTTTAAGAAAAATGTTAGGAATAGGCAGGATACAGTAAAAAAGGATACCATTAGGTAAATTACGGAAGTTCCATGTGTAGATGAGATCATGATAAAAGGGGGATGGAGATGGCTTAGACATATCCTTCGCACGACCCCACAGAGAATGGTATGTGATAGTGTTAAATGGGGTTCCTTGGGCACCCGAAGAACTGGGAGATCCTGGCTTACTTAAAGACGAAGCACGAAGCACTAAAATTCCGCAGAAGCTCTTTGTGGCAAGCGGTGTTGGAGGAGAAAGATAACAAGTCCCATTTTTGCCCGTGTTTGAGTTCGAGTGGCATATTTCGTATTATAAAGCTGAAAAATAGATCATTCATTCATCTTTTGAATTAATTTCCCGTGTTTACTAAAAGCGGCTAACTAAAACGTATATAAAAATAACGGTAGTTTTTCATTAAATATGAATTATAATCCAAAAACTCTCTCCATGATGGTCGTATGTCCTGCTTGCTGAATACCAGACCATTAATCAACCTCGCCTCGCTACCATTTCAATTCTGTTATGAAATAACACCTCTTGATAACAATGGAATATTCAGCAATATATAGTTTTCCACATTATTTTCTCTTCACGATACACTCCGCTTATATATACTTCCTTTGCGTTGCCAAGAATTAATTCAGAATTTCTTTTAACAAGTTCACTAATCATCAGTGCGTAGCTTATCTGTCAAGTGCTGTCCATTGTTCAAAATTCACATCTGGAGAACATATGTCTTATTCACTACAAATGATACTACTGTTGTTACAATTGTGACGCTGCAAAGTTAAAAATATTACGCAGCCAATTGTTCTTCCGATGAGCATCATTGAATTCAATTATCTATCCAATAAAACTACCACCCATAAAGCTTTCATTTCCCGACAATTAGATGCAGAGGGCGAAAATTTAGATATTTTATAGTGGAAGAAAAAGTGACACAATTCAATTTGTAACGAATTTCTGTGATATATTGTCAGAAATGCTTTTGATTTAGGTCGTACAATAAAGGCAGACCTTTCTTGCTTTTCAGGATCTCTGTTCCTGTGGCGACATAATAAGCAAAAGTATTCCACTTCTCTCTCTCTCTCTCTCCCTCCCTGCTACCCACTCCCTCGCTACCCCCTCTCTCTCTCTCTCTCTCTCTCTCTCTCTCTCTCTCTCTCTCTCTCTGCCTGTTTTCAAAACTTCTACTGTCTTGCTTGTATATATTTTCTGCATTGACTAACTTAACAACATTTGACAATTTACAATCATTGAGCGTTTTTTTAGCCGTGTAGCCAGATTGTAGCCTACATATTATATTTTGATTAAACGTTTCAATTATCGAGGAGAAGCCCTCTGAAGCTGCATAAAGATTACGCCTTTCGAAACCAAGAAGTTTAATAAACGAAAGATGAGGATTATGAAGGTTGTCTTCAGGGTAGATGGTCATAACATGATTGAATATGCTGGTCATATTCGCTAGATCTATTAATTTAAAATAAATATTCCCCATACGAAGATTTTAAGAAGCGTATCAGATCTCGTCTCATGGACAGTATAGGCGATACAGCCATCAATATCCTGCTAAGGAATAACATAGGTGTGAGGCAAGTGCTTGCGAAATACGAGATCAGTATCACTAGGGATGGATAAAGACTTTGTCTTTTATCATTCCCTTATCATTGGAGAACTCTTCGCTCGTCTTTCCCGCTGCTCTCAATTCTTGACCATCCTTATGACCACGTGTACTGCAACCCTACCATATATAAAGCAAATTTCTGCTATATGTATCAGCTTTCTTGAAGATGTCTAAGAGAAATCCGGTCAGGACTCACACATTCTTTTTTCTTCCGAGGCGTTTAAAACATCACATATTTCAAGGAATTCGGTCATGCAAATATTATGTACGTTCGAACCGAAACGAATTAGTATTCAGTTTCTACAATCTGGTCGTTAAATGTGAATTCAGGAGGTTTTCTGTGTGGTAAAGGTAACCAAAAAGTATCAGAGACCGTAGATATTGAGACTTGATTGCGGGTGGATGATATTTTGCATGATCTGGAGGATGTGGCTAGTCATGTCCTCCAGAGCATGTAAATATGATCGTCTCAAGCAAATAACTCTCTCTCTCTCTCTCTCTCTCTCTCTCTCTCTCTCTCTCTCTCTCTCTCTCTCTCTCTCTGATATTAACTTATCTGTCTATCTATGTATGTATCTATTTATCTATCTATCTATCTATATATCTATTTATATATCTATCTATCTATCTATCTATCTATCTATCTATCTATCTATCTATATATATATATATATATATATATATATATATATATATATATATATATATATATATATATATATATATATATATATATATATATATATATATATATATATATATATATATATATATATATATATAAATATATATGCATATATATACATATATATATATATATATATATATATATATATATATATATATATATATATATATATATATATATATATATATATATATATATATATATATATATATATATATATATATATATATATATATATATATATATATATATATATATATATATATATATATATATATATATATATATATATATATATATATATATATATATATATATATATATATATATATATATATATATATACATACAGTATATATGTATATATATAAATAGATATATAATGTATATATATATATATATATATATATATATATATATATATATATATATATATATATATATATATATATATATATATATATATATATATATATATATATATATATATATGTATATATATATATATATATATATATATATATATATATATTGTTAAGATATACATTCCTCCCTCCTATTTAGCTGCTATCTAGCTAACTTATAGGGAGAATTTTAGTTTCAGTTAGCTTATAGCTGGCGCCAATATGGCGGAACTCAGTTGTTTTCACTCATAGGGACAGAGAACGCATGCTTCCCCGGCCTACAGGAAATGGCCCAAACAGGGTAGACAATGGGTCTCCTCTTAAAAACCCCTGCTACCAGAACACACCTAGATTCCCCTTAACAATCGTATGATGCGGGAACAACACCCAACCCCCGTCAAATCGCCTGAGATGGGGTAGCAATTAGTGTTCAGAGAGCCCAATAGGGCGTATTGAGATTAGGGGATGCGGTAGGATTTTAGTCTGTAAGGCCTTAGTCCTAAGGTCTCCTTTTCTTTGATTTTGCTGGCCTTTTGACATGCTTGCAGGTACAGCTGCCCCGACCTGACGCTGAATGCGACCTGCTTTTCAAAAGCAGCCAGAGACTTGCTTCTGACCCCCTCTGCACCGGACGTGCGTATTCTCTGTCTCCGCTGGTGGGCGATCGCCGACGGACAGCCAATCCGATTGTAGGCGCCATAACAATCATAAAAAGGTTCGTTCGTTTGCGAGTATTCAAATAGCCAGCCCTGTCCCTTTGTACTTAACTCCTTAATTTCCATTTCTTTTAAACTTTTAACCTCTTCCCCCACGAAACAATCTTCCCTTTGTCAAAATCTTGCCTGTATTCCCCTGCCTTGCCATTTACATACTTTGAGTTCGAGTAAAATCCCTATAACAATCATTTATCCCTCAACCAGTGCAATCTAAGGGCTATTTAAGTTATTTAAGTTAAGTGGTAAAAGCGTTAGTTAACTTTGTTTATAACGTGTTCATTGTTAACGCAATGAAATGGATTCTCAGATCATATTTAACGTGCTTTCATCAAAAGCACCTTCTAGGCTACGTTATTTGTTGTATTTAAAACGTGTCTCCAGTAATCTTCTATAGGGAGATTCCATTTCCTCTTAGTTGAGCAGGGCTAACGCAAAACGTCTCTTTCAGGAGGAGACACGTGGTGCGATTGCAATCCATGCTTCATATCATCGTCTGCCACCCAAATTTAATCAATGCCTGGTCGTAGTTCAAGAAGTGTCCGTTGTTGAACTTTCGTATGAAGCTCCTCCATCCTGGAAGACCATCATTTGCATTAACATTCCATGTAATCAGGGCAGACTGAAGGGGATTATTATCATTGAACTGATTGTATTGCAGATTGGGCCCATTTCTAATCCACTATGCTTGTTGCCAATTTATTTCATTATTGTTGCTGTGCCTATTCTGAATCTGCCCCTCAGTGATTATGTTGTGTCGTGTCTCATTGTTGATTTGCTAAGTTTCTATAAATAAATCACTGTAAATTTGTAAAAGAATTCTAAATTCCAATATGGCGACCTTCCACATTCAATTGTAAATCCAGGAAAATTCTAAGGTAATTTTTCAAATAACATTCCCTTTGCTTATAAACTGACTTTCTTTGTTTTGTGGGCAGCATCAATTATAGTTTGATTAAATTTCTCATCAAACCAAGTCCAGTTTGAATATATATATATATATATATATATATATATATATATATATATATATATATATATATATATATATATATATATATAGTTCAACGGGCGATATATATATATATATATATATATATATATATATATATATATATATATATATATATATATATATATATTATATATTTTTATATATTTTGTTATGTTGTACTGATAGCTATCGGTATAGTTTTATGTTAAATATATACATTAAATAAAAAGGATCCAGTGGCATCATCAAAATAATAAACTGAACAAAGGTATAGGGTGGGACTAATCTACATGGCGTGTAAAGAAATTGGGTTTACAATTAACAATTTATTTACAAACAAATCACCAATCAAAAAAATAATGTGAAAAATTATATTCATACACACAGTAGTGCAATACTGAAATGTTAACATGGTATGATAGAACAAACATTAGAGCGCAAACCACAACCCTGCAAGTAAGGATTTGCAGGAATTAAGAGTCATGCACAGACTGATAAAGGTTTTCCTGCACCACTGTCGCCCTAAGGGACTGATTGTCTTGGAACCAGTGAAAGTGGATATCATGGATAAGTTGTGAGATGACTGCCTTTCAAGGTCGGTGTGTGGGTCAACTGCAATAATGAACCACCGGCATCTTCTCCAAACCACTTACTACAGATACTTTAGAAATTAAAGATGCAAGATGTCAAAAGAAACTAAATTCTTCTGCTCGTGTTGAGGCTGAGAGTATTGTTTGGAAGTTTTATACAAAGACTGAGGGATGATGCCAGTAAAGCTATTCTGATAAAATCAATGTGGTTTAATGAATTCTGGAGTGCCTGCGCTAAAAACTTTCATTCACGTCAAACTTAAAGGTTGGGAGATTGCCATCCCTACACAACGACGATCTTTGTCAGTCATAGACTTGACAACAGTTAGAGCATGTTGAACTGGTCATACAAAAACAAGTTCTTTCGTTAATTTTGCAAAGAAACAAAAGGGTGAAACTCAGGGCAATTCTAGGTCATCCCAGCAATCAGATAGCCTGCTCCAGTTTCGATTGGAGAGCTGAATTGCTGAAAAAATTGTCAAATATAAAGACAGTTCAAAGCAAGAGATAGGTGATCATCATAAATATGCAGAAATGATATCCCTTGACTGGCAACCCTTTTCCATGCTGAAGATTTGGATGCTGTAGTCTTGATTAATAGGAGTACTGTGCTCAACAGGCAAATACTGCAGAGTTTAATTTTTGGAACATAATTCAATTTATACATCATTTATTTTTTTGATATAAAGATCAAGCAAAAATTGGGAGTCTTACAACAGACGTATGGAAAGAATTAACTTCAAATTGATTCATTCATCAGTTTAACTGGCCATTGTTTGGAGACATTTTCCAAACTCAAATGTAAATAAGGAGTAAAAGAGAAAGGCTGCCAAGTCACACTGCTGTCAAATAGTTGGAATCCAGCTATTCAAGATTCCTTGATGATTTTAAAAAAATACCAAAATATAAAAACGAGACACCGTTGGGATAATGGTCCGTGATGGCATAAGGCAGAGGAGTCAAATCAGCCAGGTTATGGGTAGTTTAAAGGCAAGAACTTTTGCACAAAACAAAGCTGATAATCTGAAATGACCACAATTTTGGAGCAAGGAATCATTTTAATATCATTCAAATTGTGTTAGTAATGTCCTCTTTTAGCCAAAATTTTGAGATTAGAAAGCTGCAAAAAAAAATGACCTTTCCCAGCATAAATTAATTCAAGATGTTGTAGAACGAGAGAATAAAAGATTAAATGCCTACCTGTTTAATAACTCAAAACTATAGAAATTTGATGCACAATATAAATGCACTGAAACACCTGTTTGCCTGTATTATGATGCAATAAATGGTCAAAAGCTGTGCATTTTTGACAAAATTTCCACACTTTACAAATTAAAGGAAGATTGAATAAAATTAGTTAATCAAGATGGACATACAAACAATGAGATACGATTAAAAAATTTTGTCAAGATTTCAAAAAGTCAACGCAGTAATATAACTTTACGCATTAGTGAATCTGGGAACAGTTTTTTCCAAGGTAAACAAACCAGAAAGAGAAAGAGGATGGCCTGAAGGAGGAGCAATTGCAGGAGGGAATGGGGATTGGGGGAGCTGGTAGAAGAAAGAGTCGCCCAGATCCTGATCTTATGAGTTGAATGATTTTATAAACATGCTAAACAATTTTTTTCCTGGAGGCGATGGCGTTTATTTTCACATCACACACACACAGCAACTACTGTTTTCTTTAAACATGCTAAGAAATAAAGCAATTAATATTTTATCCCGAAACAATGCTTGGAAACCAGATATATAGAGATAGATAGAGAGAGATAGACAGACAGACAGACAGAAAGTGCTAGAGCGATAGAGAGTGAGAGAGAGAGAGAGAGAGAGTGTGTGTGTGTGTGTGTGTGTTGTGTGAGTTTCAAAACTGGAAAAAAAAAAAAAAAACAAACTATTATTATTCAAAAGGAAATAATCCACACAACACACACAGAATCTTCCTGGGTTTTGTAAACAATTGAAGGTCACCATTTGGAATAAGTTGTTTTACAACAAAACTGTTTATTTGCAGATTAATAATTTTTTTCAAGACCAAAAAGAAAAAGAAAAATGCAAACAATTTACACACATAAATTACAAATGTGTTGTAAAAATTACCATCTTTCATTCCCTAATAAGCAATGTAAATATCATTGCAATTAATTTTAAAACAAACCCCAGCTATAACAAATGTCTTATTTTAAAAATGCATAAATCACATTTTGAATATTGTAAACTTTGAACTTGCATTTTTCAATCATTTTATTTTTTGTGTTTACAACGAATTTTTACTAACCAGGCTTTTCCGACCAGGAATGGTTAGAAACTCAAACTTGGATGGCATAAACTAGTGGATCAAGTTCTCAGACTTTTTATCAGGCAGGCAGCCAACTCGGAAGCATTTAGTGGAGTTGGACAAACACGGAAGCAGCTCTGAAATCCTCCATGGATTAAAAGGTTCACCCAGTACAGGGAGAATCAAACATTTTATCAAACATTTTTAGATCCCACTTACCAAGGGATATTTGTTTGACAAATCACTGAGTCATATTAGGCATTGCAAATAAGTCATGAGGAAAATCAGGAGGCTGCTCGGAAAGAAATGA
This sequence comes from Macrobrachium rosenbergii, assembly GCF_040412425.1. Taxonomy (NCBI): domain Eukaryota; kingdom Metazoa; phylum Arthropoda; class Malacostraca; order Decapoda; family Palaemonidae; genus Macrobrachium; species Macrobrachium rosenbergii. Next base: position 7,382,874 of record NC_089795.1, on the reverse strand, counting down.
CTTAACAAAGAAACTGAAAGTGTGGAGGAAGAAAATTGACATTTGAAGTGAAAGGAAAATCAAGGAATTTCAGGGAAACAACACAGAAGGCTCATCATCTAATTGCGGATTACGAATCATTTGATCTGTAATTCGTGTTTTAATATGATGATTGCTGAAGCAACAGCAAGTGCTACAGAAGAAAACCCAACTTACATCAGAAGCAGGAGAAAATGCCAAGGAGAAGCTGGAAAACAGTGGTAGCGGAATTCCACTGTTGTTTGGTTTAAAGCCTCAGCACTCTCAATTGAGAAAGAGTCATATCTGCCAGCAAAACCTATGAAAAAAAAAAACCTTACTGATTGGTGGAAAATAAAGGTTAAGAACTCCTCCCCATCTAAGCCTGGCTAGTCCCAAATTTCCATAATGGCCCTAGCTCTCTTCAATTGAAAGTGAGCGTGTTTAGTATAGGGGTAAAGTATTGTCCACCACAGGTCAGGAATTGGGGGCTTCCCTAAAACCAAAAGTAGGAGAAAACTTTGTTCTATCAATTATAATTTGAGAATCTCGCCTGAATGTTTTCTTGGCCCTAAGTCAATTAATCTAAAATGTTTATCTAAATGACTTTATTGAAAGAAAGTTATTTTGGATCTTAAGAAGTTGAAATGTATTATATATAATATCAAATTATATAAATTATCAAAACATTAAGATGAAATTGTGTTTGTTAATTTTGTTTATCACATCACATGTTCATATTTCATAGATGTTGACTGCAGTCACTGTATATTTGAAAAATTGAAATATTGAGTTTATAAAATTAATAGAACAAAATTATGTTATATATATTTAAACTAATCCAAATTATAATATATTAATTAAAACATTGTTACATTAATGTTATTTTTAAAGGAAAAGAATTTTGTTTGTGAGTCATTGATTGACATATATAATTAATCACAATTTAACATGGAATTTTCAATATCCTTCTATATATGCTAGTGTTACATATATTACAAATTGTCATCTGTTTAATGCTTTAATTTCTAAGAAGAATTTGGTTAAATTAGTTTGTCCATTAAGTTCAAAATTATAAGTTTAATTAACTATATTGTCTATTTCAAATTTGAATAATTCAGTGGCACAGAAGTATAAAATAATAAATTTTAGTTTGATAAGTTTACATTATATTTATGATATTTAAAATTCATCACAATTACATCACGATATCATACTGAAAAATATTCTTAAATATTAATATTAATAAATGATATCATATGAAAATAAAACTATATAAAATATTAGATTATTGTTTAAATATAATGTTATATGTTTTATTGTCCATAGAATTGATACTAACTTGAGTTTTCAAACATTTTTATGCATATTTTTATTAATGGCAAAAATTTATAAGTATCGGTATCGGTAAGTATCGGTTTCTGTCTGTCACACAAACAAGAAACTCTTAAACCACGTAAACGGTCGAAAAACTTGAAATCGGTTTGGAATATAGATATATATAGAATGGGGCCATCTAGATTTTTCAATATATATATATATATATAAATATAATATATATATATATAAACAAATTTATCACTTATCCTTTCTTTTATACTCAAAAATATTAGAAACGCAAAACATCCCTTTACATCGAAGTTACTATTCCCTGAAAGGGGTCTTTTAGAATTACATGAACTTTAACAATTCAGCAGATTCGAACCTGGGCTTTTAGTTCTTTTCAAGCTTGTTAAGAAAGGAGATTAACCATGGCCATGTATTTAACCCGCCCATCCCACTGACCTTGCTTTTACAAATTTCATTATCTTGAAATTGGCGCAACGATGGAGGTGGTATGTGTGTAGAAATATTCTGGACTTCGTTTACTTATAAGTAACGAAGACGTTGGGACCTCAGCCTCAGGTTTGTCTACCAAATAGTATATATATATTTCCGGCTGATCCTGTTGCTTTCAAGACCTCTTCTTTCGGTCTGTCTTTTCTCTCATCCAGTTCATCTAAGCCCTTTCCTTCTCGCTGTCTCATTTCGACACTTTCAGGAAATGAAATGTATGGGAGCCTTCTTTGCAAAGGTGCATTTCTTGCCGAAAATTTTGAGGTATTTTGATGTTACGATATTTATAAGTTTATCCTTTAGATTGACACCATTGAGTGAAGGAGAAGATCGAAATGTCCAGGAAGCCATGCTTCTAAAACGTTATCGTCTTCACCATCACTATCATTATGAGTGCTGTTATTGCTGCTAATGTCCCTTTTGATGGTAGAGTTGGTAGGAGTGGTAGGGCTTGCTCAGTCTTCTTCACTGGTCTATTTTTCATTTACATAATACTTATTTCATTAGTATGCATCTGCTTTTTAGTACCTAATATTTTAAATTTCCTAAAGTCCTTTGCAGTCTCTATTTGGAATATGTCCGTCAGGTATTTGCATGGTAAATGATGCGTTTTTCTGTCTGTGCTGACAGGTATTTCGGTGATATAGTTTAACATCAGACAACATGAGTCACATTTTATACGAAGCTGTATTGTTGCCAGAAAACCTCTCAGCTTCTGAAATTAATGGCCTTTGATAAAACTGAAATCTGAAATGCTGCTTTCCTAGACACATTCATTGCCGCATATTTTCTCGCCTTTGTAAAATTTGTTCCTCCGAAAAACTAAATTACTCATGCTTTCCTTTTTATAATAATTGTATTATACTAATGACTTGCATTTGAAGTGTATTTCAAAGATTTTCTAACTACATTTGCTATTATGTTAATCTTTTTAAACAAAAATGAAAATAATTGTTGAAAAGCGCCGTGTTTTCTAAAATTGAATTAACGAATTAATGATATCAAACGGAAAGTCATCACCTTTGTTTCTGATTCAGATATTTGAAGCGTAAAGGAAACCACAGAATTAGTTAACAGCCCCTAAATTCCCTTTAAAGTCATTATCTTATTATAGGTTTTACATCTTTGTTTATCCTGCTTGTTTTCATTAATGAAGAGGATGTTTTGTTTATCCTGCTTGTTTTCATTAATGAAGAGGATGTTTTGTTTATCCTGCTTGTTTTCATTAATGAAGAGGATGTTTTGTTTATCCTAAATTGTTTTCATTAATCCAGTACCAGATGTTTTGTTTATCCGTTACAAGGATGACTTTTCATTAATGAAGAGTTGTTTTGTTTAAATCCCCTTGTTTTCATTAATGAATTTTATTATTTTAACTAGAAAAAGCAGAGAAATAAATGCAACCATTTGTTCCGGCCTGGATGAAAATTCCTGCTTTAACCTTCAATTGAAAAATGTGAGTCTTTGTCTAAAGCCTGTGATAAGCTCTATTACTTTATTAGGTCGTATGTGATTATGTGAACAAATATAATTGGCTGCAGTTTCTGTAAATGGTTTGTTATAAATTGTCACAGATGAATACTTAACGACATCAAAATCGTGAAGTAATCGATGTCTTTCTCCTACCATCTTTTAATTGAAATTTTAAACGTTTGTAAAGATATACTTGCATTTCTAAACTGAGAACCTTCTGAATTTTTTTTATAATCCCTTATAAAAGCAGCAGTAAATGTAATTTTGGCATTATTATCTTCCACTTCTGTTCGTCGAGTCGTGAGATCGAGGATTATGGGAGTTTCTCTCTGCGTTTATACAATTTACATTTTGTGTCTAGAGAATGAAGCCATTTTACTCACTCTTACCCTCAGACACAGACAGCAAAGTTAATACTTCAAGAATGAAATACCTTAGCTGAGTAAGAAAAATGAGAAAATTACCTATGTATTTTTAGAACAATATAAATTAACGGTGCATAATATAGCATCTGTGGATGTGCTAAGTGAAGGAAACAATTTTACATGTTACATACTGGCAATGTTATTCATCTCAACTGAGCACAAAAGTAATTTAATATGTTTTTAAGAGTCTGTCATTTGAGCATCATTTGCATTTGGAGCCTTGTTCATTGACTGGGGCTTCCTGGTTTTTGGATTGTGATGATTCTGTGATCAAAAAAAAAAAAATGGAAAAACAATTCTCACTTCAGATATTTAACAAAGACGCTCAAAAGTTTTTATTCTTTACACCAGAAGAACGACTGCGGTTCCAGTGCGCAGTAAATCATCGAATTTTATTCCAGACAAAAGAAATGTCTTTCTTTCTTTCTTTCTTTCTTTTTTAAATTATATTTCATGGACAAAACAAATTTTACACACAATATATTATGTAATAATTTTAACTTTTAATTCAGACTACATTTCTTATATGAAATTACAGTCAACCATTTTTATAATAGTCATTTCAAGAATAAATGTCAAGATTTAAACTTACTGAAATAAAAATGAAGAAATAATGTGGTCAAAACGGTTTCCTCTTCCAGAAATACCAACATTATTCCTGAAGAACGATCCTGTAAGCATATGCCAACGAAATGATTCCTTGAGAAGTGAGGTATAATTTCATATTAGCACAATTAATAGGTAGCCAATATATTCTCTCTCTCTCTCTCTCTCACTCGAAAACTCTCTCTCTCTCTCTCTGCATCCTGACGAGCAAATTTTGATTTTTAAACAATTCTGAATCTCAGTAGTATATTACTGACAAAACCCGACTTTTGAACATTTGATGTTTGGGACGTTCTTGGTCATTGATCAGCTGAAAAGTCAACTGAGACTGAAAGGTTTGAAAGGTGATTGAGGACTTCCTCAAACACCATTGTGCTTCTAAAACAATCTTATAGATTGGAAAGTAATATGGAAGAATATACATGGAATCAAACAATGGACATATGGTAATAAATGAAAAGGTCGTCAGCTAGGGGCCCTCTAAGGATGCTGCAAAGACCCAAATTAATGATAAGTGCGACGTTTGGTTGATAATCGCTACTTGTGTGAGTGTTTTCTGATTCTGTCTTCTCACTCATTTTATTTTCTTTTTGGTTAAAAACCTTCAAGTGAAACTCAACTAACGTTCGAAACTGATTAAAATCAATTTTCTTTTAGCTGTGATTAATTACTTCCTCTCGAGGAAGATATTACGACTACCAAATCAAACGCTGTGAAACTTGACAATTAAATATCTAACGACAGGAATGAAAACATGTGATGAAATGTGTTACCGCCAATTAAATGAAGGAAAGCAAATAAAAAAAACTGTAGATAAGTGGAAAAGGACATAATTTAAAAGACGCAAAAAGAAAAACACAATGTTACTGAGTAAGTCAACGGATGTTCTGAAACACTGAGTAGTGGAGACATATAAGAGAATAAAATGTAAATGTGAAATATAAGTCAGCAACTTTCAAAGATGGATGAAGGCAGGTGGATGTTACTAATGTGGGTCATGAATTTGTCAAATGATTCTTTGTCACTTAATTGCTCATAACCATTTATAATCAAAGGTACATCATACCGCCTGCATATATTCTGACATCAGGTGTCTAAAGTCCATTAAACAGAAAGGGGCAGAGAGAGAGAGAGAGAGAGAGAGAGAGAGAGAGAGTAATATAAAGACTGATTAATCGAATCACATCAAGCGTAATTAATGTGCATGTGATTTAACTATTTTTATTATTTCTATTTCGTTGAGGTGTGCCCAATAAGGCTTGTAAATTTGTGAATCTTCTGCTCAGGCAGAAACATTTTCGTTCAGCCGAGACTTATCAGGAATAAAACAGACGATTTCATACCTGAGCTCATTGCCACAGCTGCTGTGTGGATGACAAGTGCTGTGTCTGCTTTTTTTGGTCATTGTACGCATAGTAAAATTCAGGAATGAACGTAAATTCATTGAATTCGTATCTGGAGCACTTTTCTTATTGGCCTGACGTTATCTAAATATTTACTAGGATTAACTATATTCCTACTTATATACGTCAATAATTCCATAAAAATGAGAGGGCAACAATACCAAGACTTCCTTGAAAATGTTCAGCCGTAGGAGACTAACCTGTAAGAGTATTAAAAATTATATATTTTTTTTTTATTCAAATCTCTGTCTGCTTTATTATAAGACTAATAGTTACATTTCAAGTGGGTTTGTCTTTTTGCAACTATATGAACAATCAAAAACGATTATATGTGATAGTCTTCATAGATATTTTAGGTAGTGTGCAGATGAAGACCTTTTAACTAACTACTGACCCTAGACAGTGCATTAGAAATCGGAAAGTAGAATGAAAAGGGTAACATGAGTGTGTAATTACCCTTGCAATTAAATTGCAAATGACCGAAATTTAAACTTCCCATTAGTACTGCTTGTATGAATACATACAATATTCGCAAAGAATGAAGTACCAGACATTACAGGAACGGAGTTAAATCTTGCAAAGAATGATAGATGTTTCATCAATATTGTGATTGTGTGTTCAAGGATGAAGACAACTGGAAGAGATCAGTAGGTATAAAATGTTAAGTTTATTAAACACGAAAATTTTATGGCCCAGAAGAAGATCCAACAACGTTCAATGATTAAGGAATTTGTCGAGGAACTTTAATCGAGAATAAGAGGCACCTGATGATTCGCGACACTGGAACTTCATGGTGGTTAATCAACATAATTTTAGGTCATGCTTTGAATGCCCAGTAGGTGCTCACCATTGAACTTAAATCTTAATTGTTCTATATTGGTATTCATTCTCTTCTTTATTTGTTTTATTTATATTACCTTTTATCTATTATTTCTAGGATTTTTATTACATTTATTTTATAATATCTATTATTAGTGTTCTTAGAGCCTCGATGGCTCAGTTATCATTTCGTAGAGTTCTTATTTTCAAACCAATGATGATACACTGTTTTTGGATTATATTTAATCAACGGATCTAAAAAGCAAATGGATTTATCTAAATTTTTCAACACCTTTAAATTTATTTTTGCCATTACGCAATAATCTTCTTTTGTTTTTATCCCAGCCGATCGAGACCACAGGTCTACCCAAAGCCAAATCAAAAAGTCTATTCAAAAAGATCAGTTCAAAATGGGAATAAAGCACGTTAAAAGAAGAAGAAGAAGAATCTATTATTAGTGTTCTTATTTTCATCATTTATTTTTTATTTATTTTTCTTTTATCTAATTTTTGTTTTTAAATTTATTTTAATTTACTTCCTTTCGTTTTTAGTCATTTATTTGTTTATATATTTTTATTTTTAATTTTGTAACTTTTGATTTTTGTTACTTTTGTTGCTCGTTTATTTATTTATTTCTATAACTTTTTTATTCTCATTGTTCTTATTCACCTTTTTTCTTATTTTTTTTTATAAATATAATTATTTTTACTTTTATTCTTTTGTTATTCATTTTCTTTTATATTTTATTGATCTATACGTCTAAACTTCATTTTTACCTTTTATTTTTCAGATATTTTTATCTGTTTTTATTTTGGTTTATTTATTGAATTTTATTTCATTTTTTCATTACCTTTATATTAAACATTTATGCCTATTTTCTATTATATATTATTTATGTCGTTATGATTATACGTTTCTCTTTTTAATTAAATTTTTATTAATAAAAACAATCTTATTTTTATGTCCTTAAAAATGCATTATACATATTCTTTTCTATTTTCCATAATGTTTTATTATATTTTAAATTTAATTATTTTTCTTTTTTTTATCTTAAAATTGTTTTTTTTTTATTTTCTTTATTTTCTAGATTTTTTACTGTATTATTTATATGTTTTCAGTTTAGTTTATTTTTATTTTTTATTCTTTGCATTCCATTTTCATTTTTCTTCTCAAAATTCTGTTATTTAAATTTTTAGGTTTTCTATTTTTCTTAGTTTCCTTTTTTAATGTTGTTATTCATATGTTTTTTTTTTTTTTATTAACAATAAAAAACTACAGAGTGATTTTGAAAAAACAGCTATGTATTTTCAAAAGCATTTCAGAAAAATGTCCGCTCGCTGAAAAACAGCTGTCTCTCTCTCTCTCTCTCTCTCTCTCTCTCTCTCTGTCTAGCTTTGGTGAGTACATTTCCAATCAGCCAAGTATATATGATGCATTTTATGCCGTTCATTGCCTTCTAATTCTCTCTTCTGGTTCTCGATCACGAGCTAGTCCTAAACTTTGTCATTCATAGTGAACG